>NW_008825114.1:4449926-4455319 GCF_000699105.1 Pygoscelis adeliae
GTTCTTGGCATAACTTTGTTACAATTTGTAAAACATCTTAATTCTCCATTCTTTTTTTCTGATGTAGTTGTATAAAGGAGGGAACTAGGATCATTCCTGTTGTGTCTTTCCTAGTGCATCAGTTCAGTTAGTTAGTTTCTTGTGAAAAGCATCAGGAGGTATGAATGGAAAACACATCTGTAATCTGACTTTTATGATAAACTGCCTGAAAATGATGACTGAATAAATATTTTTGAAAGTGAGAAAAGTGCATTTACTTGCCCTTTAAATCCACTTATGAAATTGGCACCAGTTCTCCTTTTGTTTGGCTTCCTTATTCTGTCATGTTATGAAGTGGCCTGTGCTGCTAGTATCTGTAAATCTCCCCCCTTGTACTGGAAACACTGTGGCTTGTCCCACTGGAGATGTTCAGGCATATTGTATTCAAATCTTACTTTTGCCGAAGATATATACCTACGGTTCATCAGGCTAATGCAAGGAATAATTAATATTAATTAGGATGAAAATTAGCAAATTACTAAAACCAGACAGGGGTTGTTGTTTTTAAAAAAAAAGAAAATCAGTGTTCACAACCGATTTATTTCTTCACTGGGCATCACGCAGTTCAGGAGAAGAGACCTCTAGGACTAAATCTTCTTGTCTGAGGGAAGAGTAGAGAAAGAAGGAGAAAACATGCAGGAGTTGCTCATGGGCGCTGTGTTTCCTTGCAAAGATGCCATATATCTAGTGATTGTCTGTCTGAAGATGTGACTCAAGGATCCAGGTCTATTTTTGCCTTTCAGTGCCAGGCCCTCAGTCCAGGGTGTTCCCATCTTATAAGGTTTGGAAGGTGCTTTTTCCTATCATCTGTTAGGCCCACACAGGAACCAGTCACACTAGTGGGCAGACCTGAAGGGCGTTCAAAGGTTGTTGGTTTTGCAGCAGGATGCGAGGACCGGCCACATGGAATGCAGGCTGAAGAAGACATACTGAAGGGAAACCTGGCACTAACCTGATACAAATGTTATCATTTAATGCAAGAATGAGGTGGTGCTGTGGCAGACAGTATTTTACTGCAAGGAAAAACCAACAGCAATGAGTTTCTAAAATTGTGTTGAGCCAACTCAGCATGTCTTTTTGACCTGTGACAGTTGGATTTCTGTAGCACTGAACACAACCCAACTATCTGTTTGCATACACAAGATGCTGACACCCACAGTGCCTGGCAGGATTTTGCTAACAGGGTTTTTATACCCGTTCCTCTTACAATGGAAAACACAGGAGAAATTTTCAACTGCGAAACTTTTTTTCTCTTTTTCCCTTCTGGTCATGTACATCTAGGTCTCTGTTGCTGTAAAGCCTCTTACGCCTTTCAACTATCATGTAAGAAGTAGCCTGTTTAGCTGGGCTATTCATGCTTTCTGCTTTGTCTGGGTTTTTCAGAAATATTCTGATTTAATATCTGTTCTTACATGGGCAGGGGAAGGAGAGCTACAAGTGCTGTAAAAACACTCAAAGATAATTATCAATTGAAAGAGGGGGTGAGAGATTGGAAAGTCACTAATCAGGAAAAAGAAAAAAAAGTATAAATATTTGAAACTGGATTTTCTTCCTCCATGTTACTTCCACAGTTTCTTCTTCTCCCTTAGGGGTGCTCTGGCTAGGAGCCACACTTCTAGTAACATAGGATATTTTCAGACACCCCAGATTGCATCAGGAAGCGGAAGTCAAAGAATGAACCAAAATATTGAGCTTTCTCTCATGAATACCTTTATTTCTCCAGAAATGGTTGAAAATGGCCTTCCGCAATAGTTACCCTTTCCCATCCCAGGGGAAGTGGATGTAACGTCTCCATGAGGCAGCAGAGCTGTTCCCAGCCTCCCCGGAAAGAGAGATCATTTTGCCGTGACAGGGGTGTTTGGAGCTCTGTCAATCCCAGCCGTCTTTGAGAAGCAGGTCTCCAAAATGCCGTTGTCACAGTCACCATTCGGAGTGGAAATGTGCTGCGAGTTAGAGTTATCGTAGAAGTGTATGTGAGCTATGACAATTTAATGTTTCTACTACAGTAAATTTTAAGCAGGCTGACACTGTCTCTATTAGTAACTCCACAGCATCTAGCTGATAATGCTGGCACCAAGGTTTTTACTACCCCTCAGGAGCTCAAGGCTTTTTTGTCAGAATGTTGCAAAACCCAAGATAAGTTAAGTAGCAACTAAAAGCTGTAAAAAGACTTTAAACTGCAGATACAGCATGGCACAGACCTTTCAAAAAATGTTTCAAGTAAGAGCCCCAGCATATTAATTCCTGTGAGCTGTATATGGCTTGAACATAGATTGAAGTGTAAGATAAATGGGAATACATCCCACATGCTAGGAGAATGCCACAGTGCACTCGGGTAACCAAATGTGAAAACTTACGGGTGTCGCTGCAAATTCACATACTGATGGGTATGAGTCGATCAGCTCCGAGCACTAAACCAGGCCAGCTCGGAGACTTCCTCTGGGAAGAAGCTGCCGTGAATGTGTGGCCAGATTGGCAGGCTGTGATGTGCTGCCCAGGCAGGCAGAAAGGTTGTTTGGTCTGGGGAAGGAGCCGTGGGGCCCCGGTGGCTGGGTGCCCCATGCTGGGCTCTGCCTGAGGTCCCAGTGAAGCTCGGCGTGGTGGGTCCCGTCATCCTGCGTAAACAGATGTCCATGGGATGATTCACAAAACTATAATTACACACAATAGTGCAAATGTTTAATTAATCAGGTCTCATGTCCTTATTATCCCCTCACTGGGTTTCACTAATAATGACCCAGAGGAAAATTCTGCTCCTGTCTGTGAATTATATTTTATTTACAAGGGTTTCATTTCTTAGATGGTTTTTCTCTCTCATTCCTGGGTAGCACTACCAACAAGAAAATAAAATTCTGATGTCCAAGTAAAACTTGTGACTGGCCTAAAATTCAAAATCAGGGAGGGCTTTGTGCTACCTCACATGGCTCCTTTAGCAGAATAAATTAGAATAACTCAGCACTTAATACGTCTCTTGCCTCACATTCACAGGATGCATAAATATTTGTAATCCTACCACTAAAGCTGAGAGGAAAAGAAAAGAAGTCTTGAAGGAAAAGCCGTTCTGGATGAAGAAAGACAGCAACCCCTTCCAAGTTGGTTTGAAGGGTTAAATCGCAGAAGGGTGGCTGCAGCCAAGAATGGAGTTCCAGCCTCCTTCGAGGCAGACAATGCCTCTGCCACCCCAAAAAGCCAGCCGCTGGAAAAAAAGTGTTAAAAAGGATATTGTTTGCATTAAGGGGCTGAATTTTCCACTGGGTAATCATCAGTGAAACCCAGCGAAGGGCAAATGAGGATGGCAGGCCTGATTAATTAAACATGTGCTACAGTGCTAAAAGCAAGATTTATGCTATTGGTTTTACAAGAGTCATTGATATTAATACTGCTAGTAGGAATGTTGAGCTGCTGTTTACTGTTTCCATTTTTCACTGCAGAACTGGTGTTAAAAGTACAAATGAGGGTTGTAGAGTATTGCTGTGATATTGTAGTTTCACTTTCTAAATGTTACTCCTGCTCTACAGAAGAGATCTTGCAGTGCTGCTATTAGATGCCACGTTGCACTATTTCCATTATAATCTTCAATTCTGGAGGCTTTTAAACCTGATTACAAAAATTTACTTTGGGCTAAAATCCACTTTACAAAGATCTCCATCCAAGATACATATGTTTGGTTATGTATACATGAGTGCACTCCCATTTGTACAGAATATTATATGGAACTTTCTGAAAAATGGAAAGAAAAATAACAGTATATGCATTTGTAAGTTATAGGAATGCAAATAGATATCTACCAGTGATCTGTGAAGCTGTACACATGGTGATGTGTGGCATTGCATTCTGCTAAAGTGAAATGACATGGTCTGTTCAAGCCTGAAAGAGACAAGTGTCATTACAAAGCATGGAGTAGAACAAAATAATATTTTGGGCATAACAAGGGCTACTGTACATGGACACTCTCTCCTCTAAGCAAAAAAGAGGCTATTATAAAGCTGTTAAGTATTTTCATCACTTCCAGGTTGATATGCAGCACATTCAGAAGTATCTATTTCATAATGTGTTAGTAGAGTAGAAGCTGAATGCCCTTGCACTATAAACACTGTTTCAGAAATGTGTTTATAGGCAATTCTGCTTTTGTTCATTAATATGCCACAGGAAATATAGCAGTAAAATCTGAAGTGTGGGGTGTGAATGTGTGTCTTGGGGTGGAAGGGGGGGTTGTCTGTTGCAAATAAGCTTGCTTATATCATGGAGAGCATGAATGGCAACCAACCAGGTCAGTGTCAGTTCAGCTTTTATTTTCCTGATAATGCACTCATGTGTTTACTTTTCCCATTCCACTAATGTGGAACATTTTGTTGGAATGATGTCTCCTCCTCTGGGGTAATTTTTTTCCTTTCTTGACAAGAAACTCTCAGTAGTCATGTATAGACCAGTAAAGTCTGTAGACTTTGCAGTAACTTTGCAAGGTCTCAGGACTGGGGCAAGCTTGCCAGGCTTTGTGTGGGGTCTTCTTGGCCTGCCTGGAGCTTTGTTTTAGTTAATTTAGCTATAACAATAATTCTTCCAATGATCAGGTGACTGTTGCCTAATTTGTTTTTCTTTTGCTTATCTTTGTACAATCACAGAATAGCCATGATTTTATACTTTATAGTATAAAAGTATTTTGTACTTTAGTCATAATTTTATATTTTATAGTACAGTTACTCTGAGCAGAATACAAAATTTATGACCCTACCATAATGATGTCATTCTTACGTCATCATATGCGGGCCTGGTATGACAGCAGAGGCCTTGGGAATAGGGACACAGCATAGAGGTGTACAGGTGTGGGGTGAGAGAGGGAACAGGCTGGCACTGGAGACCCCAGGGCTATAAACAACTTACCGCTCTCAGCAAAAGAGGCACAGACCTGGAACCTGAGCAGAACTAGCCACAGGAGCAACAAGCAACAAGTATCCATCTACCAAGTGTAAAATACACCATACAGAGTAAGTTGGGACGTAATGTGAGCTCCAGACCAATAAAGACAGAGTGGAGTGTAGAAGTGCATCATGCAGGTGCTGCTGCTGACCTGAGGACATGCAGGGGCTGTGGGAGGGTCAGTATAAACCCAGAGAAAGGGGAAGATAGTAGGAGGTTTTGTATAATGATTTTTATAAGGCTTCCCTTATAAGGTGTGCTGCCCTTTTTGCCCCATACCTAGTTTTTGAGTGAAACATCAAAGTGCTCCTGGCAAATGAGAAATTGCTGTTTGTTTGTTTTGTTAAGTGTTCCTGTCTCATGAGGGACAATACAGGATTTAAGTATTATAGCATAGATAGCGCCTACCTTGAAATGGGAAACCAGTTAGGGTTTTC
>NW_008825114.1:4455353-4466209 GCF_000699105.1 Pygoscelis adeliae
TTATCTTCTTAAGGCAGATAGCAAGTGACAGCTTTGATGGAAAATTCATTATAATATATATACTTTAAACTACTGAACAGGCTAAGCCAGTAACCTCAGAGAAGTATCTCCCTTGATCTAAACCAAGGAAGTTTATGGAGACCTCAGCAAAGACTGGATCTTCAAGCAAGATCAGCATCTCTAAGCACGTGCCTGATGCTGGGTCATCACATGAAGTTTCTGAAGTTATGGGTACCCAAAATCTCCACTGTTGATCTAGTAGCAGGTGCTGGCCCCTGCAGACTTCTGGCTCCACAGCATGCTGCAGAGCTCAGTGCTGAGCAAAGGCTTTGGTGGTGCTGCTGGCTGGGTAACACGTGGTCATCCCATACTCTCCGCTAGGGTCATGTCCGCATTTGTTATGTGAGTCACGTCTCTCGTCAACACCCATGGATACAGGGTGCCTTGTGCTAAACCAAAAAATCACTTCGGGAGGGAGACTAGCCTGAAACCCAGCTTGGCAACAATATTAGCACACCAGAACTGTCTTACGGTGATGACAGCTAGTTTTTGTGGCAGAAACAATGAGGTGCATCAAAGCATCTGGTGAGTGCAGGCCCCTCCTGATGATAGTGCACGTCTGCTGATTGATGACCTGCAATGTATGCAGGAGGGATTTCATCTCCCTCAGACCTTGGTCTGGCTGGCTGGGACTGCTAGGTCACTAATGAAGCTTCCCCTTTGTCATTTCCACTTATGAAACACAAAAGAAGTTTTGGAAAAGTGGTGACCTGGTCTGCCTGTAGATTAATGCAATGATTTTCATGCAGCAGGGCTTCATTTTGAAGTTTGTATGGGTATGGCATGCCTGCCTGAAGTCTCGCATCTGTCAGTTCACCATTGACAGCACATCAGTGGACAGAAGCATGACTGCTGAGTTCCAGTAGTGAGGAGACCTGTGTGAATTCGTAATTCTTGTTGTGATGGGCTTAATTCCTTGAAAAGGATTTTTACAAATTAAGCTGCTCACTGCTGCAGAGCTGTTCTTTCAGGTGTTTGTCATCAGCCACTGGGGGAATCCAGAACTACTGAGATCAGTCACAGGTATGGGTTTGTTATGAGTGATGTGAGGATGTGTTCCTTCTTCATCCACCCTGTTTAGCGTGGGCACCAAATACACTAGAAACTAAGCACCTTGCTAAGAAGAACGTACTAAGTAATGTTAAATTAGGTGACACTTTTCTGATGTGAAAAAAGGTTTTCGGGTTTATATGGCACATAAATATGGACTGAAAAGTTTACAGACTCAACCTGCAGTGCCAATTGCAACCTGGGCTTGCTATTCATCCCTCAAGGAACCAGTCCTGGTGTGCTGTCAACTTTGCATGGCACTGTGAGGAAGTAATTTAACCTCTCTGTATCTTGGTTTCCCTAATTTACTGTAAAAAAAAAAAAAAGTCTTACATACCTTCCATATGATTGTATGACTCCAACTAACAATTTGACAACAACCTTTATGTTTTCAAAGGAGCTGTTTTAAAAGAGCCTTGCACATGTAAGCTTGGAACATTTTTTGATTGTTTTCTAAGTGGCTGAAGAGTGGTACGTATATTTGCATCTTGGAACAGACAAACAGGTTTGTTCATGCTGCTAGGTAGAACTTCCAAGAATATTTCAGTATCTATTGTCCTGTTGAAAAACATTCCTTTGTGAAGTTTTTAATAAAATCTCATTCCTTTTCTAATTACATTTTATTATGTTTTGTTAGTTTTCATTTTTAAAGCTGCTGTTTTCTTCACTGTTCTTACCATGTTCTCCAGCTACCAGGCTACTGCCTAGACACCAGCTGCTCTGTGTGCTGCCCTAGCAGCTGAAAATGCACTTGGTAGAGTAATCCATAGTTTTCAATAGATGGATAACTTATGTGGGACTTTTGGTCCAGGTGACACATGCTGCCAGTGTCCCACAGCCTGGTTTTGGAATTTCCAAAAACTGTACATATTGATTTTCTAACTTAATATGTGTTACATCCAAGTCCAGGGGTCTCTATGCTAGACTTCACCTTGAAAAAGAGAATTTGATCTCAGAACTTAAAATCAGTAGTTTTTTAGATGTGAATTGTCTCAACTTGATTACATTTGGTATGAGCTAACAGAATACAATCTGAACCAGCAATGCATGTACAAAAGGATGTTAAAGGGTCAGTTTCACAGACTTGAAAACAATTTTAAGTGAGGTTATCTAGGAAAAAGAATCTTGTTATTTGTTATAAAATATTTCCCTAGCTGCCCAACAAACTCACAGTCTAAAGGGCTATTATGGTTTAGGTTTTTGAAATTATTATTATTATTATTATTGTTGTTGTTGTTGTTGTTGTTGTTGTTGTTGTTGTTGTTGCTGTTGTTTGTTTCTTCAAAGTTAGGCACAGAGGTGAAAAGAAACGTTTTTTTTCCAAAGATATAAAAATTATTAGAAAAATAGAAAATAGCATAGGTGAATGTGAGTTAAAAGACAGGAAAAACAGAAAATTGATGAGGGAAGCAAAAGTTCACAAAGAGATGTCTATGGAAAAAGTCTACTGAGAAGCAAAGGAAATTTGCAATGACCCATTGATAGTTGGTAGTTACTATTTATAGTGCAGAAGACATGGCGATTCAATATCTTTGTTAGAGACCTGATAAAAGCCCCTACTTCTGTCATGTAATGCTAAACACTTCTCAGTTCCAGTGATAATGAAAGATGATGTTAAATAACATCTCTGAAAATCAGATTGTTTAATCACCTATTGAAAGAACTTACACCAGTGAATTTTAAACAAAATGGCTGAGAACTCCTCTGAGGCACCAACATTGACTTTTTTCCCTAACATGTCTCGTAACTGTTCCAAGACAGTAAAGCAAATACTGGGCCAGAATACAAAGGGGCTACTCAGCCTGCTGTTTTGGACATCAGTGCCACATAAAATAATGGAAAAGCAGCATAGGCCCTAAATAAAAGGATGATATTTCTGTTAACAGCAGACAGTATGGGTTAAGAGAATAGGTCTGGGGAAATAACTGGTGTATTTGTGACATTTTAAAATGCTGTTTGATAAAAGCATTGTGTTGATCCAATAAGCTAAGAAATCTCTGATGCATTTTATTTTGTATTAACATGCCATTTGGTTGAAAGCCTAGAATGGTACCAAACCAACATTGCACTGAGATAATGGACAAGGGGCAGGTCTCAAGAAGATAATTGCAAATGCGTCCTTTTCTCAGGCCACAGACATTTGACCTAGCCTTACGCTGTTTAACATTTCCCTGAGCAATGACCGTAACTGTTGCTGATAAATGGCTGCTCATTCCGCAAGAATGGGGGGACAGCAAATTGCGATATTGGTTATTTGGTAGACCTGGGATGCAAGAAAACAATATACATTTCCATGGCTCTTTCATTAAAGGTAGTCTTATAATTGAGAGACCCTCTCACGGAAAAAAAGCACAGTGGCTTGTGGTTGTCATGAGCAAAGAGGGTTGTGCTGTGTTCAGCACCCGTAAGCCTGACACTGAGCCTGCTGCAATATTGCCCACCGCTGGTCCCATGGTCCAAGAGGGAGCTGAGATATGGAGAGGGTTCAGGGAGAGGCCCCAGGTGATGCCGGGCCCTGAGGGTGAGCTGCAGTGTGGAGTGGCATGCAGATTACTCCGTAGGACCATTTTCTCTATTAGCCAAACTCCTAACAAGATTAAGAGATGGAAAATTGAAGGTAAACAAATTCTGGCTAAAATGAAGACAGTTCTTCAAAGTGATAGTCACTGAAACAACAGGGGCCATGATTTATACCTGAGGGGAATTATTTTGGTCAAGACGTCTTTTTTTTTTTTTTTTTCCTTTTCTAAAAAGTGCACTGTATTTCAAGAGCATGCATTGGGCAGAAGCAGGCATTTCTTAAGGGAAGTTTGTTGTCTTTTGTTATGATGAGTCCATTCTGACATTAAACCCTATTGATCTATTCATAGGGGCTAAAGTCAATATTTAGGTATATCAATAACAGGTCTGACTTTTCAAAATTCTTCATTTGATTTCATTAACCTTAACTTCTGGTTGTTATTCTACTTCTCATTGATTACTTGTAAATATAAAAAAATGAGGATGCATTACTGATTTTGACTACTGAAAAATTATCTGTACCATTATCACAAGGAAATAGAATTTCATATGGTCTTCATGTTTTTGTATATAACAGTATCGTATTTTTTCAATTATCTAACACAAGAAGATGATACTGGTAGAGGATCTTTCTTTCCTGTGAGAGTTACACCAGTAAACTTAACAACAGCTGTTTTGATATACTAAGTATTGTTTATTTTTCCAATGGAAGTGATGGAATAATATGGATTGCCAAAAGTTTCATTTACTGCTATGCTGAATTGACTTATATTATTGTTTTTATTTTAGACACAGGCTCTTAAAACCATCAGATCTCTGATGCTGTCTAAGACCTATTTAAATCTCACTCTGCTTGAAGCTTTCTGTCCACCAGAGTCAACTTGAATTTTAAAAGTTGCTCATCTCCTGAAAACATTGAGAGGAACTTGGTTGTCCAGCTAAAATGCATCTTCACTTCTTCCATTCAGTCTCTCTCTCAGGAATGATGCTAAAATACCAATTAAAATTAAGTCTATAAGTTTTAAAAATGTGCTTTAAGTTAAGGAGAGACTGGTTATGTTTCTAGCTCAAATATCACAATGTGATATGTGCCTGGCATACCATGCCAGGTATCCTCAGATGTTGCTAAAATTAATAATCATAAATTATTATATAATAATTATATAATATATAATTATATTTATATAATAATCAATTATTATATAAAAATAATAATCCAGGAACAGGCGTATGAATGGCATTCTTGCAGAGACCTGTGTCGGCAACTCTTCTTACTGAAGGCAGTAGGACTATGCAAGTAATTAAGAGTGTTCACATGCCTGTCTTGTAGACATTACTGTAAAGAGCAGACTTGGTGTTCACAGAGTGGAGTTCTGGTTTAATTACATTTTCTGAATGTTTTTGTTAAATGACCCAGGTACTGGACTAATTTCACTGGAATAGGCAAACTGCTTCAATCTCTAGTTTGATTCCAGCACAGTGGTAATTTGTAATGTAAAATTGCAAAGTATGTCTTATTTAAGACATAATGTATACGAAAGGGAAACTTTATGTCACTTGTCACAGTGAGGGATTTTTCCAAACAATGTACACTGGGTTGTTGCTTTTTAATTTGCTGCTCTTATACTTATGGTTCCTTTCTAATGGCATGACAAAACTGACTGGTGAAAAACCACAGAAAATTGAAATCCAGAATGAAATATAAAGAATGAATATGTACTGATATTTAATAGGATTTTTTTTTTTTTCTTAAGCAAGCTACAGGAGAAATTTCCTGCAAGTGATACATCCTGTGGTGGTAGGTACATGTAATCCCCTGACAATCCAATTTATGACTTCTTGGAAAACAAGTTCAGAGTCATTTAGTGATTTTGTCAATCATTTTGTCCACTGTTACATTCTGGAAGTCTCCATGATGAATAGCATTCTTTATATTAGCAGGAAATAAGGCAAAATTTAGCCAGGCTTGGAAATGATTGCAGTTTGGGTTTTAGAAGCCTATACCAGATACGGCATAATAGTTTGCATCTTGGATATTAGCTCTGCTTATTAACCAGAAGAGCTTTGTCTTTGAAATAGACTCAGGTCAGATGTGGCATGATGTCCTCATTAAGAAATGCGATTCGATTCCAAGTAGCACTTCAATTTGAGCACATGCATAAAGTTAGGTGCCTAGTTAAGTACTATATTGCTCGAGGACAGATGTAACGAGCCTACTGCCAAAAACCTGTGAAAGTCTCCCCTTCAGTCACAGAATATTTCTGCATGGGTTGAGAGCAAAAGATCCACTTCCCCATGTCCCTCAATGTCGTTGTGCGACTTCTGATATCACTGGTGATGCTTCACAGCCCGTGAGCTGGAATATCTGCTACAAAGCAAAACCAGGGTTTTCCTTCCCAACATGGATTATGTCTGTATTATATAATATAGAAATTGAAAGATATTGCTGTCAGTTAGGGTCAGATACAAGAAGCCCATGGATGATAATGTCACCAGCGTAAAGCACTCAGGTTAGGAAGAAGTACCACAGGGTTTTTCCTTCAGCCAGTCGAGGTGGCCATATTGATCTCAACAAGCCTTTCTTTACTGCAGAGGAATCCAGCTGGAAATAAAGATGCAATGTCAAATTTTAAAAGGGTTACAGCCAATTCTCTTGTTCAGCATATCAAGGTTTGCCTTGATCTTGGAACTTGTCTTGGTGTGATTGAGGCCTTGGTGTAAATCTAAAGCATTTGAAGGCCGCTGTGCTCCATCAAGGCTGGATTCAGGAAGATTTTACAGTTTGCATAACTGGAGGAAATTGTCATCTGACATTAACCAGCAATGACATAAAATGGTATAAGATATATGTAATATCATGTATATATATTTATATACAGAAAGAGTCAAAGAAGCCTACATGAAACATGACTTCCTTGTCTGAATCTTAACATTTGAAGATGACCTAAAAGATGACCAGTAAAAATTGTTTCTTCACATAACTCTGCTGAAGAGCAAGAAGATAGAACCAGAGCAATCAAACCTTAGTGCCATTTGGCATTATTTAGAAGCGGGTATGAGGAGAGGCTTCCTACACAGCTGAACATAGTCTGAGTCACTTGGGGAGAAAACAGGGAGCTAATGCTTTTTCTGAATTGGAGCTTTGCCACAGCCCTCTGTTGAACTGGAGGATGTGTTAAGTGAGGTTTTCCACAAATACTGCAAGTAGGTAAAATGAGAGCAGTTTCAGCACAGTTGTTTGCTAAAGGTAGGAAATAGAGTGTTAAAGGCAGTGAACGGGATGTGCAGCCTCTGGTGATGCTGTGCTTTATACGAAAACTCAAGCAGAATCAAATTTCCTCTTTCAGAGAGACTGAAGGGAAGCCTTCTATGCTGAGGAGGAATGGGCACTAGCTCCAAGTGTCAAGTCTGTAGGCAAGACCACACTCCTCCATTTTAGTAAGACTGACTGAAACTTTTACAAAGAACTCATGAGTGGTCAAGCTGAAAAAAACCCAGCCACCACCACCACCACAACAACAAAACAACAAAAAGCAAGCAAGCAAACAAACAAAAACAAATCCGGAAAAGAAATCGATATCTATAAAGAAATAAAACGAGTAGCAGCAGAAACAACAGCGAGGAAAATTCAATTAAAATAAGAGGAAGAACGAGCCAATGACCTTTTCTATGAACTCCAGTATTCAGGTTTTCTATAAACACCATCTAACTCATGCAAATATGTTGTGCCAAAAGCATTTTAGACAAAGAATAAATAAATAAATACCATATGTGACCCAGTTGGTCACTGTGCCAGAACTAACCTTTGACCCAAACTATGGTTCTAAATATGGGAATAAGAGAGGAAAAAAAGAAAAAAGAAAGAAGAAAAGACCTTTTGTTTTCTTTATGGGAGGGGGAAAGCTCATTGCTCCAGGCAGTCTTGGGGAGATTTTGCTGTTCCAGGACACTTCGTCATTGTGGTGGCGTTGCTGGATTCCTGCTCTTTGTCATATTCTATTGCAGTCTGGGACTTAACTTGACAGCAGCAAAGGATTTCTCTGAAATGGATTCAACTGGTTAGCATTGTGTCCACCCACCCACATGCTAAAAGTCCCAAAGTGTCATCAGTCACGGATAATTTTCTGAAAACATGAACTCCTTGACTCTCTCAGGAACCATGACAAAAAAAATGCAGCTTTAGCAATGACTTAGTCAATGAAACTCTGTTTTTTTCCATGGTATTTTATTCTATTTATTTTCCTCCCCAGTCTGAAAACACAAAAAATTTCAAATGCTTTCTTGTCTGAAATGGAGTGGAAGTCAAATCTTTCCCACAGTTTTGTATACACATGCCACTTTTAGGCATCCCTCTCCTTCTGACAAGAAAACCAGGTAACTAAACATAACCCACCACTCCCTGTTAGGACATGCTATCAGAAATTTTGTGTATGAAAGAAAGATGGATGTCTCTTTTCTCTTGTCATTATAGGATTTTGACCAATCTGCCTAACACCATGGTTGAACCCCCTGATGTAGACCATTGCAACTACAAGAATTTCCAGTGATGCTGATATTTATACTTTAATATTAGTGGGCTTTATGACAGTGTGGCAGTCCGTGCAAGTTTACGCAGTTGCTGATCCCATTATGGATGTAACGGGAACCCTAATTCCACACGTAATGTGATAAATGTAATGGGAAACTCTTGCCCAGCTTTGTGGTCAGGGACGGGGGAGAAGCTGTATTCCCTGTTTCTTGGTCAGAGTGAGCACTTGCAGGCAATAAAAAAAAAGCGCAAACCTCACCTCATGGTCCAATGGAAGTCCTAAGTCAGGTAGTTACAATCACTGAAGTGTGTAGGTCATATATATATATATATATATATATATATAAATGTAGTAGAGGAAATTTATTCTATATTCTCCTGCTGAGTATGAATATGAGAGAGAGAAAACTCTCCTGTTGTGACTGATATGTTTGTGTGGGCTAAAACCAGCTGAGTAAAGACATAAGAGGTGTGTGGAGAAGAGCGAGTGGGACTGAGAGAAAGAACTGAGGAGGGAGCATCTGGGGACCTTCAGACAAGCCAATGATTTCAAGGGATATAGCTTCACAGCATGTATTCAGATTAAACCAAGAGAACGAGTTGACGGATGGAGGGGGAAGCTTTAATGCTCATAAAATACAATGAACTCATTTATAGTGTCAGGGGATATGTGAGCGAACTGACTCCAAACCAAACAACACTTTGTCTCCTTGTTTGGCAATTATTAACTTTTAGTATTATTAACTTTTGCTAACTCTTAGGGTGAGCAAGGCATACATCCTCCTCCTTAGCTGTGTTTATTTAAATTGGTTCTGGAGGAGAAAGTTGCTGGGATCTATTATCATATTCTAACAGCCTGCTGAATACTTAATAATGAAAAAGTGTTGAGACATAAAGTTAAGCAACTCTCATTTAAGGGACAGATCTGAGCGGGTGGGTAGATTTGAAGTTTTCGTTCATTTTCCCTTGATCAAATTTTGAACTTTCTGAATTCAGCGATGCTTTTCTACTGTTAATTAAAGTTAATCTAAAATGTACTGAAGAAGAGGTCGCATTATATGGAATTTGGGTCAGGTGTTTGATAAACCTGTGTATTGTTCATCTTTGCAGAAAAGGACCTGTTGATCCTGATGGACAAGCTGAGCATAAAACAACAACATGCCTTTACTGCAAAGGAGGCTAATGACATCCTGGGCTGCACTAGGAGGACTGTTGCCAGCAGGTCGAGGGATGTGATCCTTTCCCTCTGCTCAGCACTGATGAGGCCACGCCTGGAGTCCCGTGTCCAGTTCTGGGCTCCCCAGTGCAAGAGAGACATGGACATACTGGAGAGAGTCCAGCAAAGGGCCACAAAGGTGATTAAGGGACTGGAGCATCTCTCCTCTGAGGAAAGGCAGAGAGAGCTGGGACTGTTCAGCTTGGAGAAGAGCAGGGTCAGGGGATCTTATCCTTGTGTATAAATACTTGAAGGGAGGATACAAAGAAGATGCAGCCAGGCTCTTTTCAGTGGTGCCCAGTGACAGGACCAGAGGCAACGGAAACAGAAGAGGTTCTGTCTGAACATCAGGAAACACTTTTTCACTGTGAGGGTGACCGAGCACTGGCACAGGTTGCCCAGAGAGGTTGTGGATTCTCCATCCCTGGAGATATTCAAAAGCCGTCTGGACATGGTCCTGGGTAACCGGCTTTAGGTGGCAGGCGGATCGGACCAGATGACCTCTAGAGGCCTCTCCCAACCTCAACCATTCTGTGATTCTGCTACACATGTGAGATTCCTGGATGGTTATTTATTTCTTGCACAGTAGAAAATCTAGTTCAACTACCTTCAAATCACTTGCTGTCTTCATAAGAAAAGATCAATTGCATTGGGACTGATATTCTGTCTTTGTGATGGACTTCTGATCACAAGGTATTCCTTTTGCATTCTACAACATGGTTTCATTCCTAGATAGTTTATAAAGGGTTAATTAATGCTTACTAGAGGTGAAAAGAGGTATAAGCCTTGTAGTAACAAGCAATATGGAAGGTTATAAGCATGTCAAAAGGAGGTGTAATGCATGGGTTTTAATAATGGTTAGCCACCCATTGACTGACTGGATTTTAAAACAATTGATTATTTATTACAACATCTATTACTCATTTATTGTTATTAATCATTTAGTAACTTTCCATTCACTGTTTCTGCAGAGAAACTTGGTATAAAATTGTGCCTCCAATGAGAGTAAAGAAACAAAAGTAAATGCAAATCATTAGAATCTGGTTTATGTATGAAAAGATTGAATTTTAATTATTATTTTTTGTGTCTCAATCTTTCTATAACAAGATATGTAGGCCTGATCAATTTTCAACTCATGCAAATATTTATTATGTGTACAAATACATTTCAGTCTGTTAATTTATAAAACTTAGATTGTCCCCAGAAATTGTTCAAGAACCCAATTTTATAAGGGAATTCAGGAATCCTCTCCAGGAACAAAAACTTGAGCAAAAGTGTGGGTTTTGATCCTTTTGCTTTAGATGCTAAGAGGAATATTTCTTGAGTCTGAGCAAAAATTTAGCAGATATGTGTTTGATCAGTATTCCAAGAGGACGTGTTAATAAGCATACCATGAGCACAAGCTGAAGCTGGGGCTGAGTTAATGGGAAGCTACTGCACAGTCCTTTTGTTAATTTCATGAAAACATTTGTTAAGAAGGAC
>NW_008825114.1:4466308-4478463 GCF_000699105.1 Pygoscelis adeliae
GTCTTGAATTCCTACCAGGTTGAAGGGTAGAAGGGTGGAAGGACAAAAGGCATAGTGTGGAGGCTTGCTGCCCAGCACACCTCTTTCCGCTCCCCAAGTCCTGCCATTGTGGGCACAAAGGTTTGCCTGCAAACATGTTTTCCAACCTGAAGCTCTTCTCTATTGAGAGTGTTTTGGGTGACATTTGTTCAGTCTCGTCAGAAGTAGTTTGCTTTCCATTTGGTGCTACTAAGGTAGCAACAGTACCAAAAGAAATCTTTTAACCCACTCTCCTTCCACATGAAAACGAGCAGAATCACAGAAGAATCTTCAGTTGGCCAGGCTAAGGCCTGGATGAATATTTGGAGAAGGAGAAAATCTCTTCCTTGGCATTGTCAAGAGTTGCCCTCCCATGGCAGGAGTTCGGCTCCGTGAGGTTGTCAGCCTGTGTCCTGGCTACTCTGCTCTACTCTGGGATGCAGGAAAGGAGAAAAGGTCTATTCTGTCCTGAATATCTCCAGCTGGCTCGTCTATGGGACTTGGTTTTCAGGCAATGTAGGAAGGAGATGAGGAACGGGCTGTCTGTTCCCTGGCTGACTCCCTGCCATGCTGGGCTGGCCCTTTCATGTGGGGATGAAGTGCACCATGGCCTGGCTGTACTGGTATATGTGGGGAGACTTCTGTCCACCACTGAGCCACGCCCCAACTCCTATTGCTCATAGCAGTGGTTTTATATCTTCCTCTGCCAAAAGGCTGCTAGGACCCTCACCAGAGTTTGTAGGTATATGGGATATTTCTTTCCTACCTCTTGGCACTCAGCTGGAAGATGGGTATGCACTCAACAGCCTGTGAGCCATCCTGCCACTGCAGGCTCAAACAAATGGCCCTACGTCATGTTTTCTTTGACAGTAAATGCTGTAGTATATATGCATGTTGCTCAACAGTCATGGTGCAGCTCATAGAAATCCCTCGTTATTTCACAGCTTCCTGACATGTTCTCCATAAACACCAAACCAAGCTTCATCCTGCTTTTCCACAACACCATCATGACTTTACAAGTGTCTTGTTTCAATGGCTGGTAAAAAGCCTCCTTCTAAGCCAAGGAAATTCCTGTATACCAAATCAGAAGATCTGGTTTGAGTTGGCTATTTTTTGTAACAGCAGCAAAAGCAGCAACTGTAGCACTGATAGGCAGAAATGCCACCACAACCACCACCATTTTAGTTTGACACAGAGATCCTGGACTTAGAAGCATGTCTGGAGTCTTTCACTTTCCTTTCTGCTCTCAGTCACTTAACACTCCAACTCCACCGTTTTGCAGTGTCAAGAAAGAAGACTAATGTTGCTTTAGTTAATAGTGCCTCCAAGATCATGCTTGCTGAAAAGACTATCCATGTTACAGCATGAATGTATGGTATTTTTAATCCAACACTAGTCTTTGACCAGAAGGGAATTATTACCCTCAACATAGATCAATTTCACCATGGTGGACCTACCCCTCTGTAAAGCTCTATCCACTGAGCAGTCCTGAGGTGCAGAATGCTCTTAGTGCTCTTTACATGATTCATGCCTGATTGTGGTCTAAACTTTGCAGGGTTGGTCCTCTAACTTATGGGAGAATATGGCCTGCAGGCTCAAAGAAAGAAACAATTGAGTAACTTGATGACAAATGGTGGTAAACAGAGATGGCTTCCTGAAAAGGATGAATCTGACAATTTAACAAAAAAACAAAACCCCACTGCTTCCACCCTCCTACTAGTATTATGGTTCAGCTGCTTTAGCCTTAGTAGCAGTCCACATGGAGCTCCCTGTCAGCTGCCACATCACATGTCATTCACTTCTTCATTGTGTCATTGCTCTCATGGAGAGAACAGGCAACTCAGAGAATTTCCTTTGCTGCTACCTGATATACCATTATTCACCTCTTATCATTTTAGCAAAGCAGTTACACTGCTGTCAGAGGTAATGGAGACCATGCCACTAAGAAAATTGGCTCTAATTTATTTATCAATTGTTTCTACATACCACAAAAGAGACCATCTACTTTATGGCTTGGTCTAAGGTATCTGAGAGCCCTTGAAGTTCATGGTTTTCCGGTATTCTAAGTTCTACTTATGGCTTTTCCTGTATATGACACACAACACCACCCCTGTGGTCTTCAAGGCTGATTTCTTCTTTGCTTTCTTTAGTCACAAATCATTCTGAGGCATCCCTTAAGTGCATTTGTATTGTTAAGTGCACCGGCCTGATTTGGTGTTAATTCAATTTGAGTGCCCTTAATATCTTGCGGGAGTGAGGCAATGCATGTGAGCTGTACCTTGTAAAAACAGGTTCCAGGTCTGCCTGAGAGCAGAGCACCTTTCCCACAGCAATTTACCAAAGTTGCTGATAAAATTTTCATAAGGAAACCTTTTTAGTCTGACCCTATTGTGTTATTCTACCATTAAGAGTCGGGGAACTGAGACTGTATTCTGGTGACAGTTTATCACATTCTCTATTATTTTAGTGTATAGACAGCCTACTGATGGGTCACAGCCTCCTCTTACAATGTGGAAACGGCTTTCAGAGCCAGAGCCTGGAGGCCTGAGTATGCCAGTTGCAGCATGTGTGTGTCAATATAACTGAGGTGAACTCTAGATAAACCAGTCACCTCTAACCTTCAAATGATGGGAGGTGGGACATTTTAGTGCATTTGGGGCCAAGTGAAGAGAGGGAAAAGCAGAAATAAACCATAGGAATAGTTAGCCCTAAGGAATGTGTGGAAGAAACAATATCACATTTTGATTAAAGAAAAGGTATTTGACTAACAATCAAAGATGAAAAGCCAGTTTTAAAATAATTGGGATAAGTAAATGCTATCTTCATACACGAGGACTAATTTTGTTCTCAAATGAGTGATTGTAAATCCTAAACAACTACAATGTCAACTGAAAAAGTTTATCTTAGAAAGGTGAACCAGCGTATAATACCAAGAAAAGTGCCCACCTGCCTGGCAGATTGCCTCTCTACGCTACTGTCGCCCCCAAACTTTGGACAGCAGGGAGCTGCAGCAAGGGGAGTTGGAGTGAAGAGTCCAGCTGCTCCGCACGTGATGTTCCAGAATCTCTATGTTCTGTCATGCTGTATGAACACATTTTTTTCAGCTGTTATAGAAAGCATAACCAAACTAGTCTGGATGTGATCTGAAGGCGGGGACACATGTCTTCTGAATTGCTATCTAGCATTTTGAAGCAAAACTGAGAAGAACAAGTCAGTTATGAAAGAAATGAGGAAAGGAAGAGAAGAGAAGAGAAGAGAAGAGAAGAGAAGAGAAGAGAAGAGAAGAGAAGAGAAGAGAAAGGAAGGAAGGAAGGAAGGAAGGAAGGAAGGAAGGAAGGAAGGAAGGAAGGAAGGAAGGAAGGAAGGAAGGAAGGAAGGAAGGAAGGAAGGAAGGAAGGAAGGAAGGAAGGAAGGAAGGAAGGAAGGAAGGAAGGAAGGAAGGAAGGAAGGAAGGAAGGAAGGAAGGAAGGAAGGAAGGAAGGAAGGAAGGAAGGAAGGAAGGAAGGAAGGAAGGAAGGAAGGAAGGAAGGAAGGAAGGAAGGAAGGAAGGAAGGAAGGAAGGAAGGAAGGAAGGAAGGAAGGAAGGAAGGAAGGAAGGAAGGAAGGAAGGAAGGAAGGAAGGAAGGAAGGAAGGAAGGAAGGAAGGAAGGAAGGAAGGAAGGAAGGAAGGAAGGAAGGAAGGAAGGAAGGAAGGAAGGAAGGAAGGAAGGAAGGAAGGAAGGAAGGAAGGAAGGAAGGAAGGAAGGAAGGAAGGAAGGAAGGAAGGAAGGAAGGAAGGAAGGAAGGAAGGAAGGAAGGAAGGAAGGAAGGAAGGAAGGAAGGAAGGAAGGAAGGAAGGAAGGAAGGAAGGAAGGAAGGAAGGAAGGAAGGAAGGAAGGAAGGAAGGAAGGAAGGAAGGAAGGAAGGAAGGAAGGAAGGAAGGAAGGAAGGAAGGAAGGAAGGAAGGAAGGAAGGAAGGAAGGAAGGAAGGAAGGAAGGAAGGAAGGAAGGAAGGAAGGAAGGAAGGAAGGAAGGAAGGAAGGAAGGAAGGAAGGAAGGAAGGAAGGAAGGAAGGAAGGAAGGAAGGAAAAGAAAGAAAAATAAGAAAGGAAGGAAGGAAGAGAAAGAGAAAAAGAAAAGGTGGAAATTACCTCAGAGTTTTACATTGAATTTAACTGAGGCTGAAATGGAGGTTTGGGAGCTTAGCCAGTGTGGCATGGCTGTTCGGCACAGGTACCTAAATACTGTGGCTGGATGGTTTGATTATAAGAAGCATCTTCTGTAACCTAGCACACAATGGTAAATTTGTTGCACTCTAAATTGCCTTTGGGAGTCTTGCCCTCCCTACCAGCATGACTTAACTGTCAGTTGCTGGTGCGCGGAAGCCTTGATCCTGCATCCCATGGAAGTCAATGGGAGCACTGCCTTTGACATCAATGAGTGCTGGATCACACCCCAGGTGAAAAACAATAGCTTTGCTTCTAGACGGGCCAAATTGATGAATAAATCAGAGCCTTGCATGTGTGGAGTCAGAGCTGGTTGTGAGTGTCTCTTGCAGAGGCATTTTACAGTCCAAGTATATGTGACCAAGGCAATCTGATTAATTATTGGATAAAGCTTGAGGCAAACACAGAGTTACAGATACCAGCTAGAGAACTGTGTTACAGAGGAATTTATAATACTTTTGACTATCAGCCTCTTGATCTCCAGGGGTATTCAAGGAAGATGCAGATAAGGCAATTCTTTCTGTGTGTTTTCAATAGGGGAGGAAAAAGAGACAGCAAATACTTATAGCTGTTTCTCTCTCTGGCACTCGGTATTATGCTCTAACATTGTGCTCTATTTCCAATTATTTTTGAAGTATGTAAGTTCTCAGGAAAGAGAACTGAGTGCATTTAATATTGTGTACATCCCCTCCACCAAATCACCAAGCTTTAACTGCAGCACTGTGTTAGGTGTTGGCAAATTGCCCTGACACATATAAACAAGGCAGAAGCTGCACAGGGCAGGGTAAACATCACCATAGGCCCTGGGTGTCTGTGGCCAGTCCTGCTTCATCTCCATGCACCACTGAGGTCAGTGGCAAGGCTTCTACTGCAGTGTACTGTGGAAATGCTGGGCCATCTGAAGTAAGTGCTTGCAACCTTAATTCAGTTTTGTTCTAGTCTGGGTCTGTGTTGGCTCCTCGAGTGACGCTGTCTCCTTACAGTTTTTCCTGAGTTCTGCATAATGCCTTGTGACAAAGTTTTTAGGGTGGAGGGAATATTGGCTGACATAGCTTTCCTATTCAAAACACTGGGAAAATGTATCTTTTTTTTTTTTTTTTTTTTTTTTAAGTAGCTCTGAGTGTAGTGATTTCAGAAAGAGGAGCTCACCAGGATGTTCTGGATGACCTCCTGCCAGCTATGTCTCTTTGAACTCCAGTGAGCTGAGGCAGCTAGGAAGAGAGGGGTCATGAAGGTAAAGGGGCAGGTGATGTGCCACAGCACAGCAGGGCCAAAAACACGTGGACCTTCAAGATGCATAGGTAAATCCCATTACAGGATCTGCCCCAGACACTGTGAGTGAGTGGGCTAGGAGGCCTTTTCTGATGATCAGTGGTAGGTCAAAGAAAGGCATGGAGAAAGAGTCATAGTTTCACTCCCTTGCTTTCAGATTATAAGGAGATTTTAGGGACTCAGAAGGTTATAGTTATTGTAATAGGTTGTGGGGGTTTTAAGAATTAATGCATGAAGGTTATTTGCAGTGAATTTCAGGGGAGGAAAGTCTATGTTGGCAGGATTTGTGCTACCCTTCAAACAACAGAGAGGGAAGGCTATGTGAGAGGTGGGACATGGCACTATGCTCCGGAGTCTTCCAGCATTGTTTTGCTTCCATCTAAGGATAAATAAATGCCTCTGTGTATGGTGCTTTGAGAGAGAAAACTCCAGCTCAATCAGGGAAATAGTCTTTGACTTCTTAATCCAGTGAGAAATGGAAATGCTCTTCCCTCTCCCTTCCTCTTCATTAGTTTATGTACATCAGCTCTCATCATGTTTACCTGCGAAGAAGTGGTTTTAGTATGACTGCTATCTTTGTAGCTTTTTCTGTAAACACTTTAAGCCCTGTTGTATAACTTAGATGGAAGCTAAATAAGCATTCAGATGAAACAAAAAACCTCAGGAGATCTTGCTGCCAGGACATAAGTTGCGTAGTCAGGAGAAAAATAGCCAAAGTAAGAAGCTATGGGCCATGCCTCATGCTAACAGAGACATAGGTGTTTCCCTTGACTATTTTGAAATAAGGCCTGAGCCAAGCCCTCTCCACATGACTTCAAGTGGGAATGTGTCTTACTGCTCAAGATGCTAAAAAATTTGAGTGATTTACACACTTCTAAACCTACTCTGCACTTCCACCATTAATCATACGCAGTCCACAACAATGTCACTCTCTTTGTGCACCACGATCGAAGTATCTGTATATCGTATATTCAAATTACATTGTGTGCTTGAGGGAGCTCGTGATCCCCTGAAAACTTCTGTGGCAGCACGGTTTGCAGGCTACACATGCTACCTGTGAACCATCTATTGTGTATGTGACTGCAAGCTTGAATCCCTGCCTGGGATTATCTGAAAACTCTGAAACTTGCCAGCAGGAAAATTTACAGCTAAACAATTATATTGTTGAAACTCTGACAAATCCGCCCCAGTTTATGACTTTGAAAATAGGGCTAGGTGTGAGCAACTGAATATATTATACACCGTAACATGGCCTCCTGGGGGCTGCAATACAGAATCTGTTTACTTTGACTGACACTTTTCATTTTTCTTTTCTTCCAGACAATATTGCTGCAAATGATATCTCTGCTCAATATGGATTTGTTCCTCAAAAATCTGTTTAGATATTTAGATACTTGGATAAACATCTTCTGAACAAGTTCTTTTATTATTATTATGATGATGATTTTTGGAAGCAAACCAGCAATAATGCAACAGACAGGCACAATGAATAAAAGCAAGCAGACCTGCATTATATTGGTACATCAGGTTACATGGAGGCGGCATTTCCAGAACTTCTCTCCAATGTGAAGTAGTTCTAAAAACTCCAAATCTGGACACAAAGGAGAGTAGATTTTTTTTCTCCCTATCACTTTTCTGTAAACAGAAGTTTAAAACCCCCCAAATAAACTGGTGACTTCCTGCCAAGGGTGAAATAAATCTCACTCAAGCACAGAACGGCATTCGTTCTACTTAGACCCCCATAAGCAGGCAGAGACATTCTTGCAAAGTACAACTACTCAGAAAAAGGAAGATTTGTTGTTAAAGCCAATGACAGTACTTCCTGATAGAATCAGGACTGGATCATACAGAGTGGCAGCATTTTTTTTCCTGCTATATTGGTACTACAAATTGGAAACTCACTACAGTTTTCCAGTTCCTTCAGAAATTCCAGCATCTCTGATGTTGAATGCCAGAACAGGTGGCAATGACTGGCGACCATGTACACTGGTACATTAGCCTGAGGAGTGACTTTTTTTTTTCTAGTTCTATAGGAGAAAAAGTAGAAGAGTAAAATTTCTTTTCCAGAGCATTCCCTGATTGACAAATAAATCATTCTTTGTCTCACTCAGGCAGGACCAAAGAGCACCTTTTAGATAAAGAGATGGCTGAGAGATGGCAGTTTTATCAATGTGGCCTTGAGTTGTAAAACAGAAAGTATACCTTTTAAGTATAATTCTGTGAACAGAAGAAGTATATTTTGGTCTGATGCATGAATCTTTTATCTACCTTACTCCTGCCATTTGTATTTCCTGCCATTTGGGAATATCCCAAATGGTGTCTGCTTCTCTCTTTGTTGTTTTATAGTTCCTTTTGTACAGCCGCCAATGCTAAAATTTCTTTCTGAGTGTGAAAGTTGCTTATGGTTTTGATGTACCTGTACTGCACAGTACTTGCCAAGTACTCAGGATGGACACTGTGCTTTCCGAGATCATTAAGAAGAAAATTCCACCTGGTTCACATTGAGGAGGGATAATTTCTGTGTTGAGTTCTTGCAGGACACGAGAAATGCAGAAGAGCTGCTGAAGTAACTTCAAAGCGCATATACAGAGGGCCAATGAACTCTCACAATAAACTTCAATTTCTGTAGTGCCTTCATGACTACTAGTAATGGCCCCTGCTGTGCAGCATGTGGGGAAACAGGAATGCTGCACAGGGGATTGGGCTCCATCTAGACACTGCAAAACCTGCTATGATTATGTCAGAAGATACTTAGAGTGGATCTCAGAGAAGCCTCAGCTCCCCCTGCTTGCTAAGCTGTGGTGTAGCTCTTGCTCTGGTGAGGAGAACAGGGGTGACATAAAGTGATTTACTTTTCACTTGTCTTCCCACTCTAGTTCCCCATGTGCAGGCTCTCTCTGGCCGAGTACCAGCAGCGTGCTCTGATCTGAGTGGATGTAGCCATAGGGCTGAGGGCACTGCTCTGTACAAGCACACTGTTTCTGGACTGAAGGATGTTTCCAGTGCTGTGTTGTTATGCCCCTGTGGAACTTCTCCCATTAGGAGGGAATCCAAACAAATTAAATGAGGGCAGCACTGGTACAAATGCAGCACATGCAGAAGCTCATATTTCTTTATTTCCCTGGATTTATGTTGTTTATTTATGTTTTGTGATGTAAATGGGACTAGAGGTTTAGGCAATAGATTGCATCTTGTAAATAAAAATATATAAGCATGTCATGCGCACATCACATTTTCACCTTTATTAGAGATCATAAAACCCTGGAAGGAGAGAACAAGGGGCAAGTCACTCAATGATCTTTTCATGCAGTGTCTTCAACATATTTATTGCCGCATGAGAATTTTCAAGGCTGGTCATGCATTCAGAGCTGTTCCTACAAGTGATCAGTTTGTGCTAAATCTGGCTGACGCTTTGCTGAGGACTGAAAAGAAAAAGACACTAAGCAGTTCCTGTGGCAGAAGTGGCTTCCTTTTTTTGGCTTTAGTAAACTAAAGCACAGGCTTTCCAGTGAAGGAATGTTTCACCTGAAAATATTCTACTGTCTCAGCAAGTACTCTGCACTCCAAGCAACATTGTAAGCACCACAGATAATTTACTTCATAGTGGAAAGAAAGGTAAAGTTGTAGGGGAACTGAGTAAACTTGCCTGCTTGAGAGAAGTATATAGTTTGCTGGCTGATAGTAATTTACTTAGGGTTTTCCCTGAAATTTTCAGGTTGGGAAAAAGTGAGGGTACTTGGCTGAAAAAAGAGACAAGTACCCTCAGTTATTCCCAACTTGCAACCACCTCAGATTCCCTACCATTCTTTTCCCAACTTCAAGCAGTAGAAGGAGGGAAGATGGAATTAGGGACTGTATGTAATTATCATTTATCCTGCCTACATCTCCCACAACTCACAGAAGCTCAGGCTTCATGAGTGCGTGGAATCAAAGAGGGGCCTAGTCATCACTGTCCGGTGGTTTTGAATTTTGTATATCTAATTTATGGCAACAGCTAGCAGCAGACACAGTGTGGTGATTTGCTGAGGGTGTCTATGAATAGTGTCTTGTTTTCAATGTAATCTTGAGCAAGAGGCTATGGAGATCTACCCAAGACCTAGACAATATTTAAAACCTGCCATTCACCCCAGAAAGCCCCTCCTCACTTTGACATCCTGCATCAGCTCCTTAAATCAAACCCCTCAGACTCAGGAATGAAGTAAATAAGTTATAAGCTTTATTGATTGTGTCTGCTGTGTGAATGTTCTTTAGCATTGACTAAGCCGTTCAAATCATTGTCCCAACATGGATCAGGCTCCCCGTAAAACCTGAAATGGCTACTCAAGAGGGAGCAGAAATGTTTTCTTTCGTGGATCCAAGGTTCTGTCAGGGAGGGTTTTGATCTCTACAACTTTACAACATCCATATGGTCAGAAATGAATTAGCTGGCTCCTTTCAGTGGGATACGGGATCAGAGTTTTAGATTGGACAGGAGCCCACTGTGATATAGTCTTTTTTTTTTTTTAAATGAATATCAGTGAATTTCTCATGATTTTTGGAACATGGACCCAGTTTGTCTCTCATGTGGTCTGTTCTCCCATCTGTATGACTCTGTTGACTTCAACTAAATCCCTCGTATAAATGCATCTCAGACTTCTCTTCCAACTAATGAAGATAGTGCTGGTGGTTGCTGGTTAGGGGTTATTTTGGGGGAAGGGATTGTTTTTGCTTCTGCTTTAAAGCAAGGAGGTGTGGTAAATCACAGACATCTTTCTTGGAATGGAGATAATAAATCACTCTTCCCAGGTGAAATCTTTTATTTATGCCTTGGGATTCTATTTCATTGAGGAAAGGTATGTTCTTTTGGCTTCAGCTGGGCTGCACTTTAGCAAGTGATTCAAATCAAGCTGACACTTATTAGTGAGCATGTTGAACACTTTGCTCTGAGGCACTTCACTGGGCTGCCACCATTCTCCATTCTTCACAGATGTTTGTTCTCCTCAGGTTTCATCTGGAAGCAAAATCACTGCCTGCTCCTCATGTCAGTGGGAAGTCAACTGCAAAGGGCAGCTTGATTTTAGAGACAATGGATCACCCCCACCAGTAAAAAAAACAAATAGAAGGGGAGATGAAATAATACACTCACAGATCAGCTATAATACACTCCCAGATCAGCTTGAGCTCATTCTTCTGGTCTGAAAGTGACCAAGCAAACCTCTTATTATCGTTTATTAGGTGTTGAGCCCTGTCACCACGCTCAGTGTTGCACAGCACACATTCAATAGTAGTGGCTCCAAAGAGAGTATCAGCAATATCATACAGAAGGTAAATTATTTAATTGCAAAGCACCAACTGTTACAGCAAGCTGGTGTTTATTTGAAAAAAACCACCAAAACCAAATCTTGAACAAAAAAAATAATTACAGAGATAAGTAGTTCTAGATGCTGTCTTTTCTCCAGGAATACTCTAAGTTAATCCCTACCCACACCATTCTTAAATTTTCTTTGCATTGCATGCACTTGTGTACCACCCTGAGAAAGCATGATTCAGAGGCAAGAGCCTGCAACTAAGTCCTGCTGCCAGGGAAGAAGGAAGCAATGGCAAAAGCTCGCTTGCATAGCCTCTTTGTTAAATTTTGGTTTATTTGTGTCTAGAAAGAGGTGTCACATCCCAACTCACCAGATCACAGATAAGTGTGATGTATTTGCCACAGAAGAAAAGAGGCAGCAGACCTAGAGAGCTGGTACACTTTAGAAGACATCTGGAGCCTCTGCCCGGATTGAAGGCTCTGGTGGTATAGAGCATCTCTGCATGCAGGCTACATATCACAACAGAGAGATGGTTGCTGCCAGTTTTAACAACCTGCATGTGTCCAGGTGACCCTGTAAGATGTCTGGGAACTCTCAGCCCTTCTGGCAAAGGCAGGAGTGTGTGGTCATCCAAGCTGATATAGCAGGGACACACTGCACTGGCCATTTCTTAATGCACAAAACTTACTTTCCTGCTTGCTTTGTAACCTAGCATAAGCAGTGGAAAAGAACTGCAGAAAAATGGAGGCTACCTATTACAAAGACCTGACTATTTTCTTAATTCACTTACTTCGTGGCCATCATGGGGCCCTTCCTACACTAAGTAGAGGAGGCAGTTTGCTGGTTCTAAAATGTAGACTTCAGCATCACTGTCGAAAATGGAATGCCTATAGTAAGGAAACAAACACTACTTGTAGCATGAGTTAGTGTGTGCCGGAGTTTGAAGGCTCAAGACATAATTATACACAAAGAGGGACTATGCAAAATGCATGACCTGGAAAGGTGACCCTGCCATTTAAGCAGTTATGTATGGCTAATAAACAATGGAGGAAAAAAGTTCTCTTTAAAAAAGCAGGTCCTTTTCATTTAACATTATAATAATCATAAAAAGGAAACCAAACCTGCAAAGGCAAGGATGGTGTGTTTGTGTTTCTTCCTTTCCTTAAACATTTTACTGTATTGCAATATATCCAAAGTCTGTCTAATATGCCAAGTGTTTTAAGACATTAATATATCTACAAAATTTGTATAAAACAGTAACTACTAAACCTTTCAAAGTAAACTGTCCCTATTCTGCAGCAAGGGAGATAAAACAGCAAGGCTATGTCGCAGCAGAGAAAGAGCACGTTCCCCAGCCCAGCGTTCGCTGTGG
>NW_008825114.1:4478528-4483439 GCF_000699105.1 Pygoscelis adeliae
TGACTGCGTGTGCAATGATGTGAACCAGGGGGCTCGGGTTCATGGGAATCTTGTTAAGTAATAGGAAGCTAAGCGATAGGGAATGCACTGTGGTGATAGTTGCAAACTGATCTGAGGACCTGCTGGGAATGGAGGAAAATGACTGACCAGTTTTCATGGACTTCTGTAATGTTCTTCTGCATATAGCTTTAGGGAAAATGGGGCAGACAATAACCTTTAGGAATGACCGATGATTAGCTGCATGGGCTAATATGAGCCAGAATATCCTTACAAATGCTAAAATCGTCTGTGTCAAAAAAGTAAAAGGATCCAGGGGCAGTTCAGTCTTGGTAATAAATTGCCCTACTGCTTACATGGAGGAAGCTTCTTTTTTTTTATATATAATATCATTATGATCACGAGAGATCCTCTACCACTTTCCTAATTCTGCAACAATACATAAACTTATTTACTAGTGGTTCTTTATTCTTATCTTTGCTATCTTCAGACTGACAACATTCAGTTGAAATCAGTGAAGATATGGCACCAGAATAGGTTGTATCCAAAGCAGTGGAAAATATTATAAGTAGGAGTCTATCAACTAGAAAAGAAAGTGCATGTTGGTATGATTACACTACTGAGAGCTCAGTTCCTCTAAATCTTGACATTTGTGGTTTTGTTCATGCTCTACCATTAATAGCAATGGCTGTCTATATGATTGTGTTGATAGCAGTATTATTTGAGAAGGACTTTTTACTACCAAGTATAAATATAGCATGTGTTCATTTTTTAATTACGTGTAACATTCAGTAAAGTGATACATTATTAAGAAAGGTCATTGATTGTTCCCAGGATGTGGCAGCAAAATATATACTATGCACTAAAATTAAAACTAGTTTTAGAGCAGTGTAATGTGAAATAATGCAAAACAAAAAAAGGTGCCAAAGTTAACAATAAATCTATTAATAGAAAAAGGAGCGAAAATGATGCCCTTTTATCTGATGATATCTTGACTGGATTCAGAATTGGAGATGCAAACAGCTTTTATGAGGTTGTACTTGTTCTTGGTAAGATAAGAATACATTGGTAGCCTGCAAGAGTTTTTTAAGGTTTTCATGACTTGATGAGAAAAAGGATCACTGAGATTATGGACCTACAAAATTCAGTGAGTGCCAGCTCCAGTGAAAAATCATTGCTCCTAAGCTGATTGCCTTGTTTTGGAAATACTATATTAACTCTTTGAGATCCTGCCAAAAAAAGAAGAAATAGACATTTTTCTCCCCGGATCAATAACATCTGTCTGCTTCAAAAAGTCAGCTCTCAGTATCTCCCCATCCTCCATGTCATGTTAAGGTCCTGATCCTGCAATCCAAGTTTCAGCAGGAGGTTGTACCCACTCAGCAGCATGTGTGACCACTATCATGAATTTGATGGAATTAAGAATTTTTAATGGTGAGACAGCAATCAAGGCATACATGATCTCAAAATATTTCATAAGTCTTCCTAAATAGATATGATGGCTCTAAGATACTTTTAAAAATATTCCAAATAACTTCCTAGCAAATAAATGCTGAAAACCCTTAAAAACCCCTACCCACATTAGTAAATGTTTAATGAAAACAAAAAGAAAGATTGTCTTAGGTTTTCTTTTTTACTTACACTTTTATTTCATATAATAGGTTGAATGATTTTAAAAAAAAAAAAAATGGCAGACCACAGTTTAAATAGCGTGTTTCATTGATTAGTTTTTTTTCTGTTCTTGAGCCGATGATATCCTTGCCACAGCTACATCATTTGCTTACATGGGCAATGAGTATTCGGAAATGTACCTTTAGCTGCTTAACACGACCAAGCAGCTGGAAGCAAGGAATTAAAGCAGTTTCGTGTCATCAGCACATTATGTGCAGAGCGTGTGGATAACACCTGCCAACTTGCAGAAAAAAAAAAATTGCATTGTGAAGAGCAGCAGAAGGCCATGGCAGAGGCTACAAAGTAGCCTACAATGCAAGAACACAAGCAAAATCTTTATAGTAAGGAATGGAGAAAGTAAATTGTCTGTTTCTATGTACCCTTTTCCTTAAAAAAAAAAAAAAAAAGATTTTTTAATGAAGCTGAAAAAACAAGACAGTGATTAAATAAATTTTTTAATTGGTAGAAGTTCTGATGGCAGTACTATATTGATAACTTAACTTTTAATGATTGCTGTTATTTGTTCTGGTTGGTTTTGTTTCTTTTTCCCAGATATGAAGACTTGAAAAAATCCTTCCCAAATTCACAGGCTATGCTGTGGTCCTGGGAGTCTCAGAGAGACCTTCTGGCAAGGGAACCCAGCTGGTGCCACCACAGCCATCCCCAGCCCTGGGCTGGCTGGGGGCACGCACATGGTGCCCGGGGCGCCATGGGGCACAGCTAGGCTGTGAGCTACCTTGATGCCCCATAGGAAGGACAGTGGATCTCTGGGTTGCGCCAGGCAGTGGGGAGCACCTGGGCCCTGGGAAGCAGCTGGGGGGAAGAGTGGGGCTTAGGGGAGGTTTCAGGGCTGTGCATAGGGCTGGAGAAAATGGCCTATTGCAGGCTTTGTTCCTCTAGTATAACATTTTTGGGTGGGTGTGGGGAAGTGGAATTCTTATTTCCACTCGGTAAAACATGAGAGCATGCATGGCTACCTGTTATCTAGGCCAATGCAGTGTATCACCGAGATGAAGAGCATAACAAGCTCTATTAAAGCATCAGACAGCACAGGGATAATTACAAGATCCATCGTTATTAGGCAAGAAAAACAAATGTGTCTTATAAACCCTAAAGCTCTAGAGCAAAAATCACTCACTAATTGAGTGGGGAACTAGGAGCGAGCTTCACTGGAGGTCAGGTTATTCTAGGTCAGTCCTTTACATGGTTATTGCACCTTGCTCCGAAGCACAGGTACTCAGTGAGGTTTGTGCAGGATGAGATGGCAGATGTCTCTCCGCCATAACCAGTGTTCCCACTTCATGCACCTGCACTGAGCCACTCTATGGGCTCCTGGGGTTGCTTTGCTGAATTCTGGTCTCACGCTAAAAAAAAGCCCTTTCCTCTCTCTAATGCTAATTGGTTTATTCCTCCCTACTCTCTCATCTTCTACATCAGAGATGCCTTATCCCAGGAAATCATTCAAGTATTTGTGTGGAGCACATATTTTGCCATAGTAATTGATTGGGTTGCATGAAATAGTAGTTGCTTTGTGACAAATTAGCGGAGGGACAGTATTTCTGTGTTTCACTTGAAGCCTACTGTGCTATGCACTCACAATGGCATTCCTTGAGAACACTGGAAATCTCTTTCCTTAAGCGAAGAAACTAACAAATGCAGTCTGTAAATTCATCAGCCATTCTCAGTTTGTGAGGCTTGAACTGAAGGAGTTCATCATAATTTAGAGGTGAATATGAGGAGTGTCAGTGGAGTTTCAGGGGTGATGGAGGAACCTTTTAAAAAATGCTGGCATACACCTGACTCAGTCTTGCACTTCAGCCTTCCTCTCGTTGTGGGGAGGCTAGCCAAAGAGATGAGCAGAGGTACTTTGGCTTTGAAGAATTTTCTATTAATTTTAGATCAGTGATTGATAGATGAATACAATAGGTTGCAGGATTGGGATGTCTGACTTGTTTTTCAGATATGAAATCAGATGTAATAATCAGGTGGCTACCTGACTCTGCCTGTCAATAGCAATGCTGCCTACAGATCAGGTCTGCAGTCATGCAAGGCTCCAACCGCAGTTCCCAAGCACCTTGGCTTTTCCTGCACTGTACACTAAGAGGAAACCCTTCCAGTATCCCTGAAAGGTCCTCCTCTTTGTCCTCCCTAGAGTGCCTTGCCACCCCAGGGGACTAACATTGCCTTTGCTGTATCACCACATATAAGAAACTATGATTTGTGTAGCTAGGGAGCAGTAAAAGAAGGAGCAAGAGATCCCAGACAAGGAAGGACGTGATCCTCTCACTCCAAGGAGAGGTGTTGCATTCTGTGATCTGGGTCCCAGGAAGAGATACCCTCATGAGCCTGCATGGGGTACTGTGTGGGACTCTGCTAAGCAAGCATCAGAGATGCTGGGCTCCTGGAAGTCCTGGCTGTCCCCACTGCCAGGTTTCCTGGCTCTCCAAACCTCGCTGTTATCACTGACAGACCCTTTATTTCCCCAGCTGTCGGGTGACCAGCAACCTATAGAACAGTATGCTACCTTCCCAGCTTTGTGTCAGCAGCTGATATTAGTCCTGGAAAGGATATCGCATCCACTTTTGAAAGGGCCATTGTCTCCATACAGAAGCTCTTGACCAGCATAAAGGGTTCAGGCACTGCCTTAAGCTAAACCTGCCTCCCTCCCCGCTGAAAACCCTCCCCAGGACCAGTCTGGAAGTTGTAACCCATTCACTTCTTAAACGTGTATCTTCACCCAAGACCACATCCCACCATTTTCCTCTCTCCAGAACATGTCTCAAAGGCATCTTCCTCCTGGGATGGTCTTCCCCGTACAACCTCAAATCTGCAAGAGTTCCCACCCCACTGTGTAACACAGCACAGCAAAGTGCTGTTTGCACCTGTGGGTCAAGGAAAATAAGAAGGCAAGAAGGACTGGACCTCATGACCTCTCCAGGGAGCATTGGGTAGAGAGAATAGACACATGTAAAACTAAGGTGCAAACCCACTTTATTAGTGTCCAGCACACATATCCATTCTGTGTTCAAGTGCATACAGACAGCACTGGTGTCACAGAAAGAGTCTCCTGGCAAGGCTAAGCCCCAAAAGGCGACTCACACTTAATGGGACCACAGGATTGCCTGCTCATTTGGGAGACTTCAGAAAATAAACAACAGCAGCCCAAAACAAGAGAGAACACGTACCTACAGGTCAGCCCTTCTTAATGGGGTCAGCTGAGATTAGGTGTGATTCTCTCACAAG
>NW_008825114.1:4483471-4483806 GCF_000699105.1 Pygoscelis adeliae
CTTTGATGGATCCAGCTGGAGTGCTTCAGAGTTCATGCAGATTAAATGCAGCTAGGATATGGCCTGGGGCATACTATAGGGAATGTAAACTTACGCCAAGTCTTGACCCCTGCAGGCATCTGAGAAACAAAGTATACCCCTGTAACACCAGACAGAACTCACAGAAATTGAGCAAACAAAAAGAAGGGGCAATCCCAGGCCACAAATCCAGGCTCTGGGCTGTCCCTTTGCAAATTTTCTTTTTTTTAAAAAAAGAGCCTGCTCTGACAACCTCTGTAAGGACATAAAAAAAGCACCTTGTGGGGGGCTAAACGGGGAGGGCAAGAGCCCACCTT
>NW_008825114.1:4483833-4490649 GCF_000699105.1 Pygoscelis adeliae
CCCCCAAGGGACCCCAATGCCCACCAGCCCTGCCTGCTCATCTCCACAGCTGTCAGCTGGGTGAGCTCAGCCCTCCAGGCACTTGGGGCATCACAGGCTGGGATGGTCACAGTCATCTCATGAGCAAACAGTTGCATTCCTCCTGCCTGATTTCCCCTGCCAGGAGCTCAGTGCAGCTAAGTCTCTTATCCCAAATACTTTACTACTTTTCCTGGAGATATCTTCGAAGTTGGACACTTCAGTGTTGTTTTTCTCCTTTTTGTAGTCTGTCAACATTGCCGAGACACTCATGGGTGATGATGTCAGGAACATGCACTCCTAAAACAGGATTGCATTCCCACCCAGAACAGTTGTTCCCATCTTAGGCAGGGATGAATGCATGAATAAGCTTTCTTCTCTTAGCACCTCACTGGTCTTTGGCTCACTGGTCCCCATGAACTTACAGTCCATAAGGCTATCTTGGACAATCTTTAAAAAATTTGTGAACTTGCTGCTACTAACTACATGGAAAAGAGAGCACAGGAGTTTTCCCTGGTCCTGTTGCCCCCTCACAAACATCCCTTAGACTATAGATACCTTGAGCAAGTTGTGATTATAATGTCGTTCTAGGCAAAATGTTGCTTCCAAAGTTAGATGTTGTGAGTGTTCAGGGAATTTGTTTCTAGAGACCCCTGTAGCCAGGTCTGTATGCAGAGAACAGATATGCTGTGAAATTAAAGCTGAGGAAAAATGAAAATTCACAAGCTGTTCCCTTGCAGCAATTGTAAACTCTACAGAATGCCAGATAAAAGAGAGCAAGGCTAGTACTTAACACACAGGACAGATAGGAGACTTGGCTTTCATCAGTGGCTTTCACTTGCAGCCTCCATGGATGCTTTTGAAGAGAGCATGTCCTGCTGTTGAAATGGGCAGGGGACACTGGCTATAACCTGAAGGATTAGACCTTAGCTCAGTATTTCCAATGCAGCAGGATAAAAAGGATAACAGAATTTTAAGTACCACTGTCTTCTCACAATTTCATGGGGTCCTTTACGGAGAAAAAATTTATCCTGTTGTATTTTTGCAGGCAAGACTATACGATATTGCAAAGCTACGTATATTTCCAGTGTTTATATACACTGTGAGCTGAGAACAGGCTCCAGTTCTCTGGAGGATTTTAGTGCTTGATGACATCTTCATTGTTATTATTACTCATTACAAACAGATTTCTGTGAGTGAGGTCATTCAATGGCAAACCCATCATAAGCGTTTCCCAAAAAGTGTGCCTGGAGAAACCTTTTGGATGCAACCAGTTTTTGTGAACAAGAAATAAATAGAAGAAGCTGGTGTTGTTTGTGATTTGCAAAACCTAAAACTTTATCCTTCCCCTGTTTTCTGCTGCATGTTTTACCCCTAAAATAATCAAACAAAAACATCCCAAACCTCTATGAATTTCCTTTAAAAACAGCAAAGTATTTATCCAGAAGTAGACTTCATCCTGAAAAAAACCAGACTCTGGTTTGAAAATAACTTCTGACTTGCCTTTCTCTAGGACTTAAAAAATAAAATTTTGAGGATGCATCAGCCTGAAATGAACCAACGAACACTGAACACAAACAGCACCAGTCGCAGCTCCGTTCTGGACCCAGAAGCTGTGGTTTCCAAACTAGCCCTTAACTAACACAGGTGAGCCATACAGGTGAAAAGAGCCTTCTGCCAAACTTGTGCCCTGTTGATGTGGAGTTATTTTTCTCAAGTTATGTTGGCTAAACATGTTTCCAAACTGAGTCTCCTTGTGATATTTGCAGTCTGTTTCTAACAGCTTAAAGGTTTGACCCAGACCTCCCCAAACATAAAGAACATTTAATCATTCATTTTTGTTAAATGAAGTTCAAAGTTGACATGGCTTTGAATTTTTGTTCTGTTTTCAGCAAAGTTTAATGATTTCTCTTTTCTATTAACAGGACAGTTCAGATATTTTTTTCTAGATCATCCATGAAAGTGTAAATAAGAGAGGTTTTTGTATCAAACTTTGCAATGTCCCTTTCAGCATTCACTCCTGATACTGACTCTTGTCCAATATCAGCTATGTTAAACAAAGTTCAGCTTCCCTGATTAAAATAATACTTTAATTTCACAAATATATGGCTGCTTTTGATTACAAAAAAATGCAGCAGTGTCATCAACTAACTTTATTATTTGAATGGGGGGCAGAAATCTGTATCTGCTTGGCCACTTTGGTTTTGAGTGTTTTTCTGTGCTTTATGTTGTCTCATACTTTCCTTGGCCTTGTTAACGTGTTTTCCTTTTTTTTTTTTTTCCCTCCCTGTAAGAGGGGGAGTAGCACAGGAAACCCCTGACAGCAGTAGTCCTTTCCCACAAACCAGCCAAAAATTAAACCAAAGTGAGATACCGAAACAGGATGTAATTTGCAACAGATCATATATATGCTTTGTTCCAGTATGCAGTGATATTTGATACGGGTTTCCCCTATTCTTTCTCACCTACTTTTTTCCTTGGTAAAATAGTTAATAATAAAGACTTACACAGAATAATCTGAAAATTTCAGACTTAAGACTCAGTGAAGAAAGTCTCTCGTTTAAAGAATCATGTCTTCCCAGGGGTGTTGTTTTGGGCTGTCTGCTGGTTTGAGGAGAGAAAATGGCATTGTTTTACAATTAAGTCACAAGCTGAAAGTTAACTCTGATCTTCTAGGAACTCAAGAGCTAGGCCAGTTTTTACTAATATAAATATTTAACTCCAGGCTACTGTAGTTAGTTTATATCTATTTCTCAAGAGATGCATTTTAATTTTTAGATATAGTGAGCCGCACAATCTCTGATTCCCTTGCACAGGACTGTATGCATATATCAGGACCTACTTTGTGATTAACAGGTCGTAGAATTTAGCCCTTGTTTGAGAGCAAGAGCACAAAACCCCAAGAACTGACTGGGGAGACTGTGAAACCCACTGCAGTTTTAATAAGGAAACTACTCTTTTTAGAGAGAAATTATTTAATAGAAGTGTTTTCTAACTGAAAGACAAGTTTACACCTTGTAAAATAACGAGAAATAAAATTTCAGCCTCAGAATGCTCATGGTAGAGGATTTTATGGGGTTACTTTGCTTGGCTATATTTTGCCTTTAGCTTCTCTCTACAGATATATTTTCTGTCACTGTCAGTTTTAGCTTGTCTCTTTGCTCTTGTTTTCGTCACCTCCCTGCAAACCCTGTGTCGCTGCCAGGCTCTACTCACCCTTCTTTCTTTCTTTTGCATGTTCCAGAAAAGTTCCATTTCCATTGCTCTCCCCCTCAAATCCACATCCAACATTTTTACAGATTCTCTTGGTCTCATTGTGTGTTTTCTTCCAGACAACTGGTGGAATAGCATGTTAGGGGCAGATGTTTTTTTTCTTTGACATCTCCCTCATTGCTTCCATTCATCACTGCCATCATTTATGTGTTGTGGATGAAACTATGGCTGAATATGTTTCCCTGTCTGCTTTGACTGTTTTTTGGATATAACATAATACAATAGCAATAAGACACTAAAGATATACTTTAATGAGCTGTTGTTCGTGTTGGGAAACTGATTGCTTTACAGTGATTGGTAATATTACCTCTGTTTTTCACATGAATGCTGGAAAGCTAACATCTGAGTTTCTGGAAGCCAAACCGTGTTCTGAAATGGTAACCTACATCTTGGTCTTTGCTCATCCTACCCAATTACAGACACTTGTATAGAAACATCTAATTTAGGGTCTTCCTTACCACAGGCTGGCTCTGTTGCAGACAGTGGAAGGATAGCTGACCTTCTGTCAGGTCTGAATTGCCCTTTGAAAATGCCCAATTCTTTTCACCAATTTAAGATGTATTTCCTGATTTTTTCTGCCTTCTCTGAAAGTTAAAGCATTGATACCAGGGTCCAGATCCTTTTCTTTGGCCTTCAGTACTGCTCAATGACAAAGACACATGAAGAAGGAACTATGAAAAGAAGGAAAGTGGCGGTGAAGGCCTGGCACTGACGTGCCATTTTCCTCCAGCCAACATTAAATGAGTTTGCTGAAAAAAACCTGACTTATGAGTAAGTCTGGCTGTCCTGTGAGCCCTAACAAAGAATTGTCACACAATCCAAAATGATTGTATTTCTACCTTTAAATAAGTTTGTCATTCCACAGAAGCTGCAGTTAACACCAAACACTGTGTCAGCAAGGTAAAACTCACTTGCATTTCTTTGTGTCTTTGAAAATATCACTGGAATTCTGCTTGGACAAATACATGGCAATGAACTCATTCAATGGCAAACCTAACAGGCATTTGTGCCAACAGGATTTTTGCTGGTGAAGGCATTAGAAAATTAGCACTATGATGAAAAGAAAATAGGACAGACCACTTTTATGAAAAAAAGATGCTCAGTCTACCTGTTGACATCCTCTCAAAAAACAATCCCTAACCTTTTGCTAAGTAACACAGTTTTCATCCAGAGCCATGTTTACTCTGCTCATTAGCGTGGTGCATCTTCTGTGTGATAAGCTCCAGAAATGTTTTATGCCCTGAAAATAAGAAATACAAATTCTAGAGACTGAATGTATACAGACAATCCTCAGCTATTTCCCATGTTTTCATATTAATTAAATCAGCAAATCCATGGTGTTTAACCCACCATGATGTTGAGTTATACTCCATTTAAAAAGAATGCTTTCCAGTAGAAGCAGGAAAGTATCTAGCCACTTGCTGTTAAGGGAGGGTTGTTTTCTCATGGCCTCCACTTTCCACTTTAAACCTTTCATACAGCATTGCTCTGTGCCATTAAATAATTGCCAAGTTATATCACAGGGGAGGCTGTATTTCAGTGTTGGATAAAACAATCCCTTTACACAAATATCTTAAGGAACCACTCAAGGGACCAGGAAATACATCAGTTGCTTGGACAAGGTAGTCTTCAGTACGGGTTGAATCATTGGGGATGCTATAAAGTGATACCTATGAAGTGGTAGAAGGTTACCCACTGAAAGGCCTCAATCTTGCAAGGTGCTGAATGCTCTGTCTTTGGTGAATAAGAAATGGGGATATTTTGCAAGTGTCTCTTAAATATTTGGCATGTTCCAGGACTGCTCTGAATGCAAGTTTCACTGCAGAGTTTGTTAATCCTTTGCTAATATTTGGGTATAGGTTTCAGCTGTGCTAGCAGTAATGGGGTGTTTGTGTGTGTGTGTGTGTGTAGTTTCCTGAGTTCAGTTCAGCGAAATGTTCCATCAGTGAAAACTCTCTCGGGCGGGTTGACTGCAGAAATGAGAAATGTTTTCGGCCCCTGCTTCTGAGCTTCTGTGAGGATCCAGGGGAAGTCTGAAAATTGGCAATGCTCACAAGTCTGAAATACCTGGGAGTGCATATAACTTTCACTGGCTTGAAACTTTAAATAGTAACACCTTTCAGTTTGTAGAAATTAAGTTTCTGTATGATCAAGAGATATGTGAAATGACTTCAACACAAGACTGTTATTATCATGTAACCAACTGACAAGTTGTAATAAACTGAGTCATCAATGACAGTTTCCTCTAGACATTGGTTAGGCGTGAAATCATTTTTTGTTTTGCAAAAATAAAAAGATGTCCAGTGAAAGTATCTTTTTTCCTTTTATGGCAAGAAAAAAGTGGACAAGTATTTGATATACCTTGGTGGACCTGCATGGGACAGATACCAGTCACACTGAAGAAAGTTCATGGTGCTTTTCAACCACTTTTTAGCTGCTCTGTCTCCTGGAATCGCATAATGTTGGATGGCTCATGTCATCTGAAACTGCCCCTGTTTGAAACCACTGTTAATCCAGAACTGCTGGAGTTTGGCATGCTGTGGCTACTGCTGTTCTCAAATGTATTCAAAATCTCTAATCAAATTCTAACTGAAGGATCTGAAGGTCTGTTCTTGAACCTCATATTAGACGTAGAAGCTGGTTTAAATTTGCTTAGAAATAAATTAAAATTCAAACTTTACAGATGAACCTCACTTCAGTGTTGAGCTTGGAACAAACTAGACCCTTTTTCAAATGTCATTGTTGGTAGATTTTTGTTCAGCTGTCCTAACAACCATGATATTATTTCTTTACATCTTTTGCATACACTAGGTCATTCAATCCTGTCACCAAGCTAAATGGCTGCTGCAAGTTGCCTTTCAGCTGACATGGCATTTGAAAAACAGCTTGTGACCTAGAGAAGTCTTTATGGTAATGCTGATATAGTATCCACTGGTTGATGCATTTTTTGTCTGAGGAGTTTCCAAGAGTAAAGTTCAGTTTTTTAGTGTTTACTAAAACTCCCCAAAAGAAGCAAGCCAGGTATAAAAGCGGTGAAACTTCTCCTACACTGAAAGTTTCACTGTTGCCTCTGTGATAAACTTATTAATGCCTAGGAGAGGCCACCTGTTTACAGTCCAGGATTGAATGAAGGTTGATGACACCCAAGACTTTTACAGGATTATATTATGTGAAAACATTTTTGTTGTGTGTTGTAAATCACAAATTAAATTATCCTTCTTGCAGATCAGTTATGTTTGTTTCTTCTGTAGTAAAAGCTCTGTATATGCCTGTTGGTTACATATATTTTACCACAGCTTATGATCCACATGCTCAGATAGGACTGAAGTTTCTGCTTCATGGAAAGCTAGAAACCAGTTTATTTTAAAGAGAGAAAGAGAAAAGGAGGCTTGCTTTCTGTATCCAGACTGTTCTAGGAATACCTGGAGTGGTAAATTTGATCCTTATTGTCAGCAAATATGTGCTTGGAAAATTAGGTCCTGTGGTTTTTGTTTTTGTTTTTGTTTCTTCTTCTTTTGAAGCAGG
>NW_008825114.1:4490673-4495764 GCF_000699105.1 Pygoscelis adeliae
TCCAGCTCTCCACACCAGAAGGCAGTGTGCATTTACTGTTGCTCCCGTAGCTCTGAATTCTGCGCTGGATCGCTCCACTGTGAGTTTGGGTAGCCATACAGCATAAAGCACAGGGGGTGTCTCTGCTACCTCCTGTAGCCGTAGCATTAGGCAGAGACCACCTTTTTCTCCTGGTAGTGGTAGGCCATGTCTGTAATAAAACTGGGCTAAATTACACTCCTGGCATATGCTTTCCATATTTCCTTAGGAAAAAAATTACCCCAAGATGTCTGAAGCATGAGAAAGAAATTCTGTGTTTTATAAAACTTCATAGACTAGTCAACGTCTTTTTTTTTTTGCCCTCAGTTAGTAATTTATACGCTATCTAAGCTATCCAAACAAAACCTCTGTGGAGTCAAGATACCTCCTTCCCTGTACCCTCTCAGTCCTAGTTGTGCTAGATGTTATGCAAATCCATTAAAGAAAGTATCCTATTCTGCAAGATTACATCTTAAGTGACAAGAGAAAGGACAGAAAGAAGGAATTATTGTTATTCCAAGTACACATAGAGGGAACTGAGCAACAGCCATTAAGTGACTTACATGTGGTAACTGTGACCAAAAAATCAGAGCTTTACCTGTTACTATCCGTATAGCACAGCACATTGTATTAGTGTTTTTGCCTTTTCTTAGACCAAGTCACTCATACTAGTTTTGCATTAATGCCTATGTATCACATCACAGAACTAATTAGAAACTGTGTCCTGCTGGCTTCCAGAGTGCAAGCGCAGAAAAGAAAAGGTCCCTGTCACAGTGAGTTTGCAATCAAGCCCCCCGCTAAGCCTGAGGAATAACAATATTTTCTGGTGCTATCTAGAGTTCATTCTCGTGCCACTCAGAGTTCATTGAAAACCTCAATTTTTATTCCAGTCAAAGATCCCTGGAAAGACAGCTTTATTCACTAAATTCACAGATCAATGCAGCAAGATTTGCATATAGGCAAGTATATAAATCCTGCTTCGCAGTATATTTTCCCTCTCTTGCACTGTGAATTTTTAAAGAGTCTTGTGTCAGGAAGAGGCAATAGTCTGACAGCACTAGAAAATTAACTCCTTTGTTTATCTGAAGAACAGGTATAGTCCATGAAGGAGCAGTATCAGCTTTCTCTGACTGTGTCCACCCACTTGGCAGCAAGCATTTCAGGAAAAGAGAAGACAACTCAGCCTGTATGTTTGTTCAGTCTTTGGCTGTCTTTCCAGGAGTGCAGTGTTGCCAAACCTGGGTCCAAACACCACGATGCAGCCCTTCTCCTACTGTTCTCCCACCCTTTAAAAAAAATAATAAGGGGAATATGCTTACAATAATCTTCTGGTTTCCATGTTTTTGGAGTATATTTTAATCACGTTTTCAACCTTTCTGCAGCAATGAAAATGAAAAACTTTTTTTTTTCAAATATGGAAATTTAAAATGCTCTCCTAATTGCAACCTTAAAAGAAATAGGACTTTATGAATAGCATCAAATACACAAGAGAAATCTGTGAAGACTCTAACATTGTGGGTGCCACTTCTGATTCAGCACTTTTTCTCCTGAAGTTGATCTGAGAACAAATGTTTATTTTGCATAGTTCATTGAAAAAACTGAAATAATTTTTGGTCTCCACAACTAGGGTTGAATTTGAACTAGGAGCCACAGGGTCAGCACTGCACCATCCCACTGCCAGTTCCATAAATGAGATATCTGCTGCTGTTTCCTCTATCACTGAAGGCATGTTTTCCTAAAGGACTTAAAGTCTCTCCATTCTGATTTCCCTAATCTTGTATTCTGTTGCAGCTCACAAAGCCATCACTGTGTCCCTTTCTGAAGACCAGCAAAATCAGTTGTCTTGGTCAAAAATAAAAGCAGTTGCTTTCTCGGTGTAGCCTGGTCTGAAAAGGAGTCTGGTTAATTAACATTGATTACAATCCACTGGCTGCAAGTAAAAATTGATCGCCAAGGTTCCTAATTTGAATGCCTCCCTGCCTTGACTTCACTATTTCTGTGGCTGTCCAATGAGAGGGACAGGGACAGAGAGTGAATCCACTTCTTAAAAGTCCCAGTTATTTGTAGGTTCCCCTGTGAAAGACATCAGTGATCCTTCTGGTCCCGCTTTATCACCCCGTGGGATGGCCATTTGTTAGCACAGCATCTAATTGCTGCAGATTGTCAGTGTGCACATTTGGACCTTGTTCAACGCTCCATTTTTTATTGAGAGAGGAGCAATGGTATTGATTTTGGATAACCAGGGAGAATGCCAGGAATATTAGTAAGGAGCTCAGAGAACACAACACATAAACTTTTATGACATGATGTCAAACTGGATTGCGCAGGCATAAATGAAAAGGACAACATCTTCTGTAATTACTGCAAACATATACCATACATCTATTAGAAAAAGGGTACATTTCAATGAAAAAGAGACCTTGCAAAAAGCGACATCTCAGAAAATTTGTCTGGCCAAAAGGGAAAAGGGGAAAGATTTTTAAGTGTACCTCTGGAAATGACAATGCATGAGCCAGGAGCTGTATTTCTGCTGCTGTTTCACTGTGACTGAAACCTACATTTGTGTGGACTCATGACCCACTTCCAACCTCTTCTGAGTTTGGATTTGTCTAACCCCACGCAAAGCACCGGCACTCTTCCAGTGAAGCTGATGCCAGGGTGGGGTACAGCACAGCTGCTGCCCAGCTCTTCTGAGTGAGCTTTGTCCTGGTCCTCCACACCAAAGGCAACTTCACCCCCATAAGGGTGAAACTGCACACCCCTCAAAAAGGATCAAGTAACCACCTGACCTACCATAGCATACAGAGTTACCATTACGCTGAAGTTTAAACTAAATAGCAATTTAACCAGCTAAGCCAATGCTTTCAGTGACCTTCAAGCACTTAATTCACAACCACAGGTGAGCTGGTGTATGTTAGACCATGGCTTAACCCACTTATACCTGAGTCCCGGCTTTTCTGGAAAGTGGTTACACAACAGTTTGCTGTAAATAATTTGTGCCAATCAATGTTAGAGGCATTAATTCAGAAGTTTTGTCTCCTTGTGTCTGCTGCCATCCCTGACTTCTTACTATCTCTGCATGGTGCATTATAAAAGTCAGTGAGTAGCTGTGTTTTAGCTCACTCAGAATTCCACCCATGAAATCTCAATAGCCCAAATTTAAGAAAACCAAGGATGCTATGAGCACAAACTGAAACACAAGTGGATCTGTGTGAACATCAGAAAACACCTTTTCACTGTGAGGGTGACCGAGCACTGGCACAGGTTGCCCAGGGAAGTTGTGGATTCTCCATCCCTGGAGATATTCAAAAGCCATCTGGACATGGTCCTGGGCAACCTGCTCTAGGTGGCCCTGCTAGAGCAGGTTGGTTGGACCAGATGACCTCCAGAGGCCCGTTCCAACCTCAGCCACCCTGGGAGTTGCAATTCTATGAGGTAATACAAAAAGCATAAATATCTTTGCAGCTATTGTGTAATTCTGTTTCTACTTATGAGTTTATTTATTTATTTGTTTATGAATTTATTTGAATTCTTAGAGTCCTGAATTCACCAAGTGAAAATTTTAAAGGTTTGCATGGCTACTCGATATAATTTTTTCATGGGATCAGTTGCTTCAGGCAATAGTGAAAGGTGCAGGAGTTCCCAGAGGAATCCCTCCACTGATTGACCAGAACTTCTCCCGTCTTTGAAATACAGCTTTAAACTGAGAACAGCAGTAGATGAATGGCGAAGACTGAAATGATGTCAACAATTTGTGTGGAGGCCAAAGAAAATACAAAGGGGCCCTCAATGGCTTCGTCTCTGAATTTGTTGCAATGCAGCTGTGAGTAATAAGTTTGCTTTCTTTTCAGGCACAGTACACTACATCTGAAATAGTTTCTGAACTTAGCACACAGTTTCCTGACCATCTATTATTTTCCTTGGGGATCAGGAGCCTTTCAAGCATTGCAGTGAAGAGTTTGATCTGAGAATATCGTGCAGCAGGGAGATGGGTGGTGGTCTGCTGGCCTGATCTCACAGATTGTAGAGCTTGGGGAAAGTCACTATTTAGACATATTAATATCATTTTATTGCTGGCTCTATCATTTATTTTGACTCATCTGAACAGTGGCCAATTTTGTACTATTTTAAGCATGTGTGCAGAGAAGTCATGCAAATACTTAAGTTTTCTGTATGGGTGGGTTTAGATAAAACTCAGTGGGAATAAGGAGCTAGATTAAATCTCTCTTCTTCTTCTACAATCTGCAGCAGGTCTGCATTCATAGCAGTGGCTACCATTTTTAGGAGGTGAACATGGCCAGGAGAAAGGTGTCCCTTCATACATATACACATGCGAACCTCATGAAGTTCAACAAGGCCAAGTGCAAGGTCCTGCACATGGGTCGGAGCAATCCCAAGCGCAAATACAGGCTGGGCAGAGAATGGATTGAGAGCAGCCCTGAGGAGAAGGACTTGGGGGTGTTAGTTGATGAGAAGCTCAACATGACCCAGCAATGTGTGCTCACAGCCCAGAAAACCAACCGTATCCTGGGCTGCATCAAAAGAAGCGTGACCAGCAAGTCGAGGGAGGTGATTCTCCTCCTCCACTCCACCCTTTGTGAGACCCACCTGGAGTACTGCGTTCAGCTCTGGGGCCCCCAACGTAAGAAGGACATGGACCTGTTGGAGTGACTCCAGAGGAGGGCCACAAAAATGATCAGGGGGATGGAACACGTCTCCTGTGAGGAAAAGCCGAGAGAGTTGGGGTTGTTCAGCCCGGAGAAGAGAAGGCTGTGGGGAGACCTTATCGTGGCCTTTCACTATGTAAAGGGGCTTACCAGAAAGACAGAGGGCTACTTCTTACCAGGGCCATTAGTGACGGGAAAAGGGGCAACAGTTTTAAACTGAAAGAGGGTAGGTTTAGACTGGACATAAGGAAGAACTTTTTTTTACGATGAGGGTGGTGAGACACTGGAACAGGTTGCCCAGAGAAGTTGTGGATGCCCCATCCCTGGAAGTATACAATGTCGGGTTGGATGGGGCTTTGAGCAACCTGGTCTAGTGGAAGATGCCCCTGCCCATGGCAGGGACGTT
>NW_008825114.1:4495910-4510088 GCF_000699105.1 Pygoscelis adeliae
GTTCAGCCATCTCCAGGAAAGCAGGGCTCCATCACGCATAACGGTTACTTGGGAAGACAAACGCCATCCACCACTCCAAACATCCCCCCCTTCTTCTTCCCCCAGCTTTATATACTGAGCATGACGTCCCATGGTATGGAATATCCCGTTGGCCAGTTTGGGTCAGCTGTCCTGGCTGTGCCCCCTCCCAGCTTCTTGTGTCCCTCCAGCCTTCTCAGTTGGTAGAGCATGGGAAGTTGGAAAGTCCGTGACTAGCGTAAGCACTATCTAGTAACAACTAAAAACATCGATGTGTTATCAACATTGTTCTCACACTAAATCCAAAACACAGCACTGTACCAGCTACCAGGAAGGAAATTAACTCTATCCCTGCTGAAACCAGGACAGGCTATTTTGTTAAAAAAAAAAAAAGTAAAGTATATTTTATTTCATGACCGTGAAATCAGAGTAATATTCTAAGCAGTAGTATTTATTTATCTTTGTATTTGGAGTTTTCATTAATTTCTTAACACGTCCTCAAAATTACTAAGTAACCGAAATAACATCCCTCAATGTAGTTTGCATGAAGCAAATCTATGAAATAAAATCAAAAGTAAACAGCACTATGAAGCTGAGATAAAGAAAAGGTACTATTTCTGCTTTTGATTCTGAGTTGTGCTGCTGCTTCTAGTGATACCACTCTCTCCCAGGAAAGTTCATTGCTGGACTCATCACGTTCATCACCTAACAGGTTTAGAATCAAAGGAGATTTCTATTTCCTGTATCAAACTGAGAGGTACTTCTTTCCCCCTCCACCACTCATCTCTGGAGAAGGCAAGTGTAGCCCACAGCCTAAAAACATCTGGGTGTTTTCCTCAGCTAATCTCCCACTACTGCCAAGACTTTGGGATGCCTCTGATCTCTTCCATTTTCTTCCTGTGGCACAATATGGCTTTTGGTCCATTTGGTAGGTTGGAATTTTGCTGTGATGTGTTGTGGTATTTTGCTGCTGGTATGTGGAGTAGATGTTTTGAGGGCCTTTCAGGGCAAACCCCATCTTTTTTGGATGCAGGGGGCCAAGCTAAGTGAGTCAGGAGCTTCCTTCAAGACCTGCAAGCCCATGTTTCCTTCACTCTTTTGTCCAAAAGAGCCAAATAAGGGCTCTTTTGTAGCCCTTATTTCCCAGAAAAGATCCTTGACTCAGCTCTATATGAAGGAAATGACAGGCCTTTGCATACATGTAGTCCTAAACGCCTGCAGTGTAGGGACTGCAGGTTGCAAAATCTTTGGGGCAGAGATTTGTCTTTTTTACTTGTGATGTACCTAGCCTACAGCATGGTCAGGCATGAGGTGAATAATACTGGTAACAACAATGCAGACAGATATGACTGATATTGCTCTGCAGATCAGAGAAAAACCCATTAATTTAAGTGAAGAAGTGCAGGTAAAATACAGGTATATATATGAGATTCAAATGTGGCCCGGGATCTGCTTCTTTCTGTGTTGTCCATCAATGTGGTGCCCATCACTATATTCTCTGATGGCCTCTCCCACATATCTCTTCTCCTCCCATTTCTCTGGTGGTTCTCCCAACAGAAGTAAAGAGAGAAGAAAGAGGAATGGTGTCAGCAATGGGTGGTTTGATGGTTACATCAACGCTGAACAATCATTAAGGAGTTTTGCTGTGGGGGGTGAGAAAGTGAACAAGTTACCTGGCAGCTGCCAGATTTCCACTGAAGGGAGAAAGTGGCCACAGCCACCACACTCTTTGCTCTTGCTGAGGACCAGGAAGGAAACATGACTTGAAATGAATGAGATGTTAACAGTCATGGGTTTTAATTAGCATTGTTACATGGAAGCAAATTTGCTATGAGAACGCAAAAAATGTAGTTCTACTCTGAGTCCTACTCAGTTACCTGTAAACTAAAAATATGGGGTTCTTGTTTTTCCTTTAGGTTTAAAATAGAATTACTGAAATTTTCTTCTTTTTTTTTTTATTGCAGTAACAGCCAGGTGGCAGAAGAAGGGATTTCCCTGCCTTACGCTGGCTGTTAGTACAACTGTTAAATTAATCCAATGGCTGGGATAATTTAGTACTGATGAAGGATTGAAAGACTGTGAGGAAAAACAGTATTTTTGGGACAAAAATAAAATGCTCATTGGGAATTTTGGTTAGTGAGAGAAACAAGGACTAAAACCACAGAGGGCAAGAGAAAACTGCAAAAATAGAAGACAAGACATATTGTGCCCTTCTGCCACTGCCAATGAGCTTGAAAAGAAAAGAAGCAAGTCTGGCTAGGAGATTCAAATGGGTCATTTCTCAGAGAAAAGGCATAATCCTGGGATCTACTCAGAAAAGAACAAGAAAACAAAACCAAAACCCCTGAGAAACACTTTAGTGAGGTGAGGAGCAGAAAGGCATGATGAGTCAGGTGAAAGCCAAGTGAGAGCAGGGATAAAAGCTAGAGCTATGTGAAATTCCCAGGATTTGGTTGGCAAGAATGTGGGTTGTTGATAGACTTGAGGTGCTTCAAATTCAAGGTGGTTTGATCCTGAAATCCTAGCAGCACAAACTGAAGTAATTTCTACTAGGAATGAAAGCATTCACGTCAACCCTGTAGGTCTTCAGTTTCTGAATAGCTTCTAGGATCCAGCCACCCTTTCTCCTCACTTACTGCTGAGCAGTGCAATCCAGACTCCAGCCTGTTCTCACCAACTGGCTAGTCTGAATGTTTGCAATAAAACTCCAGAGTCCTGTCTGCGAGAATAAATGCATATCTGGCACAATCTCCACAGCAGCAGTAGGTTGACACCTTCACCAGCTGTATCTTGGGCTTGCATGAGGTCTCAGGTTCCAAGAATATCTCCTACACTCATTTCACACTGAATTTGCTACAATCTACACAGCTCAGGGTGATAATTAAGGAAGTGCATACATTTAATTGCAAGCAATATTTAATTAAAATATTAGTAATAGATGTTGGTACCTGCCCATACAACATGTTGGATAACAAAAGGTGCTTAGCCTATTTTAAAAATGAGTTTTAGTGAGGATGTATCACAGAAACTACAACCTTGTGAAAGCTGTGCTCTTGTATACATAATGAGCCTTTCAATAACTGTGATTATGAATTTTAGAGGATTATATTTTTCTGTCATTCTTTAAATTTCTTTATTCTGTATATATGTGCACATAGAAAAGATGAAAGTAATGTTGCTATATGTGTTAAGAATTTCCTTTAGGAAGGTGCTATTTAGATTCAGGAGTCTAGATAACTGAAAAGTATAAGAATTTTTCTTATGTAGGAAAAAACTCCAACAGAACAAGGTCAGTGTCCTAGAACTGGACAAGTCTTTTCCTAAAGCAACAGGAAAGAAGACATTAAAAGTTTGTTACAATGATAACTGAAAGCCTGGAGTTTTTCAGTTGGAAAGACTACAGACTCTGAAATATCTTGAGAGATCAGGCCATAAGGGTTTTACACTTTCACTTTCAGCATTTTGTCATAGTTTGACAACGCGGTTTTGTTGATGAATGTAAAGAATTTTGTATGTTCTTCTACCCCTTGGATGCCAAAGTTCTGGGTCACTGGTACCTAAATAGGTAGATAGCTGGCTCTGTATTCAAAAAACCAGGCAGTTTAAATAAAATTGAACATATATTTTGACATAACTTGAAGCAACTATTTCTTTTGCAATTTATGACATCTTCACACCAAAGAGAAAGACAAGTGTGAGTAAGCTGATTGCTAGGCACACCACATGTTCATCTCTGGAGACTCCCCAGCAGGAAATAACTTCAGCTGGCACAGGAGTGGGTGAAAGACAAGGGAAACAGATACAGCTCTCAAGTAGCTCTCCTGACAGGAAGATTTGCCAGCTCATACTGAAAGTTTGATTCCTGACAGGGGTCAGTGTCCAATCACTTTGAGTAAGGGGTAACCTGCCTCCTGGCTGCTGCTTTTCCTCTGGCACTGATATGCAGTTACACGTCTGTCATTATTCTCCAGAGACAGTAGATGTTGCTCCCAGGGATGGATTAGAAATGCACCTTTTAATGTAATGAGCCAAATGGCTCCTTTGTCCTGATTGTAAAGGTTGTGAACTGGCTGTCTGGAGTGGCAGGAGGAGAGGGAGAAAATCTGAGGAACAGACTGAGCAGAGAGCAACATTCCAGAACAACTCTGGATTTAGGGAAGCCAAAGAAGAAGATTTGACCAAGCTCTTCTCTATTTCTGTTAATTACTGTGTAAGAAAAAACAGATTCCCTTGAAGGGCTGAGTTTGAACTCTACAGCTTTGTATGGACTGTGTTTAAAAGTGGGATGGGAATGAAACCTGCTCTAAGACCTATCACAAAAACTTCTGGAAGTTTTATGTTCTTATAAGCTAAAGATTGAAATTTTTACGTGAGAAAATGTGGTTACCAATGTTCTGATAATTCGTAAAATTGCCCTCTTCTATAAGCTAAATACTGCCTGTCTTCTCAGATTCTTCTCTTGTATCCACTATCAGACTTCTCATTTTGCCTGGGCTTTCCCTTTGTATCATACATCATACCCTTTTCTATGTAGCAGCTCCTGCCCCTACTTGTTCTTTAATGAGTACTTTGTGCTGTGTGCACACAGTCCTTAGGGATTGCTCTAAACCCCTTGTGCACCTCTAGGAAGAGTTTCAAGATGGCTGTCTTCAAGAGGGAAACCTTAACAGGGAGAAACTGAGCAGAGGCTTAGCTAGGTCTGTACAATAGGTCTCTCCCCGTGGCTGGGGCTACCCCCACAGCAGGCAAGCACCAAAACAGAGCAGATCGGAGAGTACCTCCAGGACCAGCCATTGACTCCTTCCCAGAATATGACCGACTTACTTTTTGGGATCCCAAGCTGAAACCTCAAATTAGTTAATTACTGTGACACTAAAGAAGATAAAACCAAGTTTAAGTTTGGATATCTGAAATATATATATTTAATGTGTCTATATACATAAGGATGGGATTTAAAGATTTTAGACAAATATAAAGATCCTCTAGTTTCAACAGATTTTGCTGCATTTCCAATAACTGCAAAGGCAAATATTTCAATTTCATCTACCCTGATAGAATCAATGCATTTAATTAGACATGTCCACCTGGTGCAGTTGGTAGGGCAGAAATCCTATGGAACAAACAGTATAGGGTAAAATAAAGACTGGGATAACTAGCAAACTTTGCACTGATGCTTGTCAAGTCTGGAGTGTGTACCTGCAACCAGAATGTTCTTTTGATGGCTTTCATACCAATTAGAAGATTGCAAGAATGCAGACTGATCCATTTCACTGTTGTCTTGCCAAAACTGCCTCTTCATCTGACATTCTTGGCAAAGTTGGAGTAGATAGGTTAAAAAAAAGGCCTTGTTTTAAGGAAAAAAAGAAAGAAAAAGAAGAAAAAAAAAAAAGATCCTCCCCACAGCCATTGAACTACTACAGGCTGTTGCTTCACTGTGAGTTAATCTGCTGAAGTCTCTGGATGTGTTTTCTCTTTCCACTGGGGTATTCTGGAAGATGGAAGCAAGTCTTCATTGATCTCAGGTGCACTTTTCCTCATTTCAGCAGCACTTTTCCTAGGAAAAACTGAGTAGAAGCTGAATAAAGATTCCAGGATTTTTCATGTGTTAATGATGGCAGCTGTATTAGCCCAGCCTCCTGTACTACCAGAAACAGGCGGGCAGTAGCTCCCACCTAAAGTAGTCAGAACAATAATGAGCTTCAGTCAAGGGAATTATTTTAAACAAACACATTCTTTCACCCCACTGGACTGGCTCCCAAATTTTGGCTGATGACAGCGACGGAGTAGGGTGTGATATCTGCACCTGACTTCTCTCTGCCATTTCCTGCTCAGCTCCTGCTTTGATCTCTGTCTCTGAATATAATTATGAAGCCTGAATCAGAACCAGGTTCTCATTTCTGCTGCCCCAACTTGCCCGCCTCTCTAGCTCTTAAGGAAGACACTGTGATTCTCAAATGCTTGCCTTTCATTTTTAGTCCAATAAAATGGACCACCTGCAAATTCAGGTTGCTTTTTTCTTTTTATTATCTGCTTTTTATTATGTAGCCAACATACCCCAAAAGTACCCAGTAAGTGCATATAAAACATAATTAATCTTCTGAAAGGAATGTATCTTCTTTGCCTGAAATTGTTGTACCAAACCCTCAGGTGACACACTGGCAGAGCTCCACTGAAATCAGCCCAGCTATCTTCATCTACAACACTCATATGTTTGGCCCAATACTTTTGCTCTCAGTGATAAGTGCACACTGAGCTGGATCTTCCAGACTAAAGGAATTGGTTCTTGGTTACCAGTGGGACCAACTAGCATAGCTCTGTTAACTGAAATGAAACTATCCTGATTTACAGCAGGAGCATTTGCACCACCCTCCCTTCCCTCACTTGCCCCAGCAGATATTGTTTCAATGTTCGTCATTTAAAAATATACTTACTATGGAAAAATATATTTACATGGCAAAGATATTTTTCTAAGGCTTTGCACTGACCTCAGGAGGTTAGGACCTTGAGGTCCTATGTCCTACATCCTGTGCTCCATGTAAGCGGTGTAGTAATCACTACTAGGTTACAGTGGTGTATTTAATTATGATAACCAGTTCCTGTTTGCTGGAAAGAGATCAAACCTGAAGAATTACCAACCAAACCCCAATGGTGCTGTTTCTCTTACATGCAGTTCTTGACAAAGATATGATGCTGTTCATCACTGTAAAATTTTATTTAATCAGGGCTGAGAATAATAAGGAATCCTATATTAATGAGGACATGTACATCTATACGTATGTACACATACATACGTACATAAATACCAGCTCTCAGACTGATCTTCCTTCTTCCAAGTTTTTCACTAGCCTAAGTGCAGCATAAAAGCAACATAGGCAAGGACAGAATCATATATCATACCTCTAATTTTAGAGCTTTGGTTTTGTAAAAAGAATTACCAAGTTTGCCCCAGACATGTTTGTTGACAAAGAGCTTAGTGTTTCATCCTTTATTAACCAGAACATTTTATAGTAGCTGATTTCATATTACCATCACAAACAGCACACATCAACTGCTTATGCCTAGCGACTGTTACAAATTCTTCTGGGAGAGTTAAGGTTGTAAAACAACAACATTAAGGCCATGCATAAAAAGCACAAGCCAAGTGTTTACAGCTCCTACATAAATGTCCTCCTCATGTTTCCTTTATTGTTTTATTAGAAAGTGACAAGGCAAAGGTCAAGTACCCAGCAAATGCCCGCCATTGCTGACTATTGAACCAGAGCAAACTAAGTTTAACTAATCCTCAATCCTTTCTATTGTAGAGAAGGGCAAGGGCATGAAGGATCAAATCAAGCACCTATTTTTCCTCTGTAGTTTTTGAAAAATTCTTCGGGTGCCGGAAGCCCAGGCTTAAACCTAGTGTCAGGCAATCCCACATACTCATGGCCTTCAGTGGAGTTGCTCAAATTTCACAATGCCACAAGTGATGAAAAGCTCAAGCCTGTCTTATCTGTGGACAGATTGGATTCTATTTACAATATCACCAGCATAAACTTATTTATAAAATAGTCTTAAACATTTAAAGGACTCACTCTATCCTGTTATACTCACTTTCTGCTGCTATAGCTTCACTGACATTTTAAAGAGAGAACTCTTCATTAAACAGTTAAGCACAGAGTTAAAGGGAAAGCATTTCCATCTCTTTTCTCTGAAGTGGCTGACTTTGAAGTTTTGTAGTGCAAAAGATACAGTTCAGACTGGAGTCAAATACTCACCACAGGAACTACTGTTCTTACAATAGCAGAGGGTGTCTTACAATGGAGATTTGCTGAATATACAGACTTTTTGAACACAGTCAATACATGGTGTTTCTGTTAACAAGTTGATCTCTTCCTGGAGTCATCCCTTAGATCCTTTATTACAGGAACTAGTGCAAAAGAGTTTCACTGGAACAGGGTAATTCCTTTGACAGATGTGATAACTATAACTATATTTTCCTTTGTGATACATGGTTTTTGGTTTCACTTCTCATATCTGTATTAAGGGATTTTTTGATGGGCATTTTATCCTACTACTAGATCTTAAGTTGGGATCATTTTGTAATCAGTAGCATTTCAACCTGACAGAAACAGCAGAGAACAGCTGAGAAATAATAAGCCAGGCTTCTGTAGGCATTTCACAGAAGTTTCTTTAAGTACTTAGTAACTGTTAGAACAGTATGTAAAGCACACTGAAAGGCTCCTAATTTTCATGCTCCAAACAGTCTCTACAGAGCTGTTAAATCTTCCCAATGAGGAGTGATACAGAGATGTTCTGGCTATGTTTCCATAGATATTTCCTTAAGAAAATGTTTCTATTCACCGAATTCATAGGGAGTATTTTAATAAGACAGACTCCCCCTCCAGCATGATCCATCAGTAAATGACAGTGTGATGCCAGGGCTGTTTTTCACAACAAAGATGTTCTGGATTCTCTGTAGAAAAGCAAATTCACATTCCTAACTTTCCTCTAATCCTCCTGTCCCTCCCCAAAAAGCCCATGTCCACTTTTTACCCATCTTTCCTGTCAAGTCCACTCTGCAGCCTATCTGCGGATGTGTCTCTCTTTCTTAAAAATCTTTGGAAAAAAAGACCCTATATTTGTTCATATAGTTTTAGTAGTTCTTAACAGTTATAGCAATACATTGACTGTAGTATATATAATATATATGTCATTTCACTATTAGATAATTTCTATTGGTAAGGGAATAGGTCTGAAATTTGGCAAACCAACTTAGTTTTACACACACGTATGCATGTACTCACACGCACACTCACCTCTCCATGTAGATGTATATATATCCACAGATATATCCTTTTTCCCTACTGAAACTTAGAAGAGTCAAGACATTCAGTCACGGGTAAGCCAAGATGCTAAACAGCTCCATGGCTGGCCCAAGCTCACTCAGTGCACTTCAAGCTCTTTTGGGCCAACCATCTGCATTACTTCAATTTTTTTAATCAAAAGTAAACACCTTTCTCTAATTTTACTCTGTTAGGAGAGTCAGTTTCTTTTAGAAAACTACTGCCGACAGCCACCAAACAAAAGAACAAACTATAACTATTGAAGAGAAATTTAATCAATGACAATCACCCCTTAAGAAAACACACAGTTGCCACCCATTAGTAAACAATGCGGAAAAATTAGCTGTAACAATTTAACACCAGTAAGTTGCTGCAACAATAACCAAAAATGTCAACGAATACATACTTTCCATCCGTTACTATAAGAGCATCAGGATTCCAAAAAATAGAAACAAACATATTTAAGAGACAGCACTCACAACACAGAGAGGTTTTATCATGGAATATTGAATTGCAGTACTACCTGCCTTGTCCTACCACTAGTCATATTCTTTAAAACCAAAAAAATATGAAGAAATGGTGTGCCCATTTCTCTTTTTATCTTTTTTTCTTTTCTTTTTTTTTTTTCCCCTTCTTCTTTTTTTTAAGAAGCCTTCACTCCTGCCTCAGCTGTCATAGGCTATGACTGCTTCTAGGCTCAATAACTCTGCCATCTGCAAGGTTTCCTCCTAACACAAGAGGAGCCTGTCACATGTGTCTATCCGGTCATAAATTATATTCTAGCTGCAGAAATCCACAGGATGATTCAGAAGAATACACCCATAGGATATTACTGTGAATTAATTATAGATCTATAGCATTTTAGAAGAACACCTATCTGAATCTTAAACATTTATAGTACCCTGCAAGTTCTGTGATCATCTTCTTTTTTTGTGAAGGAGTGTATATAGGTCTCACAACAGTGGCTCTGAAAGCATGGGACCCAACTGTATATCCTTTGCATGCCTCAGATACCTATTGAGTGGAAAGTGGAACAGCAATCTTTTTTCTATGATGATGATGATGAGAATTGAGCTTTCGTTTTCTTTTTTTTTTTTTTATTGTCTCTAAAGAAAACAGCAGTTATCTGTTCCCTCTCTGCTGCACTGCTCAATTCCTTAAAAATAATTCCTTGTAGAGAGTTCAATTCTTCTTGTTTTCTCCTGTGAAATATACTTTCTTAGACAGGAGTTCCCACCTCAAACTGTGTCATTAAATTTCTCCTCACTCTTCATAAGTGCTTTCAATGCATCCATTTTGGTTTATGCTGGTAGCAAAAGTGAAGCTGAAGAGTCAAGGTCCATCAAGCAGTTTTGACAGAATCCAAGCACTATATAATTTTTAAATTTACATTTGTCTTCAAGACACAGTTCCCTGTATATTAACTGAATATGTATACATATACATAGTTAAGGATATTTACTCTTTTGCTAAAATACAATATTGCATGATAACAAAAAAGAACACCTAACTTAACAGACAAGCACCTGCTGGTAACATTTTGATATAGATAGATACAGCCACGATCTTTCTCCTTTGGTAATATAAAAGAATGAAATACAAACTAGGAATGATCTTCAACTTACAGTGACTGCCAAAAATACTATTATTATCCTATCCTCGGTCATCATTTTGAAATGGATAGATTAGAAGAAATCACAGGACAATATTAGTCTAAATACTGATGTCCTGATGCACAATTGCTCTGCAAAATGAGATTAAGAGATTCTGTGCTCTGGCTTGTAGACACTTAATTTCTGATTAGATGACTGGAAGAAACTGTTATGTTCAGAACGGTTGACTGGAAGAAACTGTCAGAGTGTTGATGTTTTCCAGGGACTGTGGCTCCACAATGCATGTTAATTCTATTTGGTCTTGTGAGAAAACAAATGGGTTGTGTGTACTCCTCTGGGGAATTATGAGGTTTACTTGCCATTTTGCAACTTTCCTTAGAAAATTCAGTGGATGTTGGCATATAAAAGGCATAAACACAGCCTGATTTCATGTGGTGACAAAGGTGCTCAGTAGCCCTGAAAGTGAAGCTTGCTGACTTCTCTAGCTTGGAAGTCAGAAGACAGAAGAAAGCAAGCAGTCTCTGTTTACAAGAGACCTCTTATGACATGACCACCGATGTCCATTCTTTCTTCTCCATCTTCATGCTAACAGGCACAAAAAAGCATTCCAAATCCTGCATCAGTTTCTGAGAAAATGCTTTGGAACATCTATTGTTACTCTGAAAGTACCTTAGTGCCTGAACACAGATTTGTAAAGCACTGAAATGATAGTCATTAAATAAGGTGCTGAAAAAAAGAAGGAAGTAACTAATCAAAACCAACTGATACCCAAGTATAACCCAATTCTGAGCTGCAATTTAGGGCCTCAAGTTACAGCCCAGGAGATCTGAATAACAAAGATTCAACTTTATCTGTGGGAAGTAAGTATCTTCAGGATACTTGAGTGTTCATTACAAATTAGCCCACCTTTTCTGCCCTGCCTTCTTCAGCAACTTAAAGAGAGTCTGGCTCCATGTTTGTCTCTTTCTACTGACAGTGAGATATAAAAAATGTCCAGTAATATGGTCCTAAGTCCTAGAGCATGAGCAGCACATCAGGTATCAACATGGAACTGCTTCTGTAAGAGCGCTTACACCCAGGGACGTTGCAGTAACTGTCCCTTCCCAGCCACCCCGGGAGGGAACACTTAAGCCAGAAGCTGAAGAGGATAAGCCATGCTCTCCATCTGCCTTTCACTAGACAGTTGAAGGAGGCAAACATAGATAAAGGAGTCCACTGCCCCTCTCCAGGATCCATGCTGGCACAAAAATCCCTCTGCTATACAGTGCCCTAGAAGGGGTTGTCGGCTGCAGACACGATCCCACTTGGAGCACCCTCTGGCTATCGGTGACATTCTTACCATAGTGAGCCACCGAGGGCTATCTGGCCCCTATGCATTAGTGTTGGACAACATATAAGAACTTGACTGGTTGGATCACACATTTTGTTCTAATATTCCAGTACACTGAAAAAGCCCTCATACATACTTATTTGCTTCCTATAGTGCTTCCAATAATCACAGCTGCTGCAAAGACTGTGCTCTCTCTTACAATTATCTTGCCCTCAAGAAAGCTAAGAAAATAGCAAAGGATTTTGCTCTCCACTGGAGACTGTATGATACTTGCGGTGTTTCTCATTAAAGAAAAGGTACATGTTTTAAAACGTGTCAGCAGCTGGAAAGATCTGCACCTTTAAAAAGTTGTTTTTAGAAGGTGATGGATTTACTTGTAAAGGAATCACTTAGAGAGAGGCTCAGTGTAGCTTTGAGCTAAACCAGAGTATGAATTAGCTTTGTAACAACAAGACTTACAAGAGGGTTTAGTATTAAATATTAAACATTTCTCCATTAAAATCCTGAATGGAAATCTGGGTATGATGGATTGATTTAAGGAAATAACCATTCATGTGACCATGCACCACATCTCCATTTGCATTTCAATCTGGAAGGACACCTTGTTGCTGATGCTAACTTCCGGAGTCTAACTGAGGACTACTGAATACAGAGGTGGGCATCACCCCTATGCTCAAAGTAACACACATAGCCCTTGGAGGGCTGGAGGAGCGGAACCCCTTCCTCACCATTGGCTGTGCTTTTTTGGTGGATGCTTAGAACAGCCTTTTGGAGAGCTGGGGAGACAGAGTATCCCAACACCTTCTTTACTTTCCAGAAACAAATCCTAACAAATTAGCCAAGCAAAACCCTATGAGATATTTCCTATATAACAGTTTATGAAACAGTTACCTCATTTGTCATAGCATTCTAAGGTTATTAACAATAGCTTTCAAAAAATCAACTCAGATTTCTCTAAAAAGAGGCTGTGGCAGAGAGAGAGGTTTCTAAAAGCAGCCAGCAACTACTAGCTCCTGCAGAGAACTTCAGAGGCCAAAGGGAATGGAGTCCTCTTAAGGAAACTGGCCTTGAAAGATCAAATCTTACAAGAGTTTAATGGAAATTGGGTGCCTAGGTCACACAATTTGCTTCAGAAAAGCCAAGTTGCTGGTCATTTGGCTCCTGCAAACTATTCTGAGTCCCTTCCTCCCTAAATCCTATTAACTCTACAGTTTTCAGGATCTATTTCACATAAATCAGTTTTGAGCTGATCAGCATTTCTCTATTAATAGTTTCCAGACCCATGCTGTAGGAATATGAAAAATCAGAGCAACTCAAGCCAGAAAATTTGTAATGAATTTTGTCTTGTGAGAGATGGCAAAATGGCACAAGGATTAAACTCAGAAGCAGAAAAGTTGGTCTGAACAGCAAGAAGAGTCTCCTAGCTTTAAATGGTTTTTAGTAAGTGTAAATCAGGATGGCCCCACTCATTCACTTGGATCCACACTTACCAAAACTAGTTAAAGATCTAGTCCTTTTTGTTACCAAGAGGTCTGGTTCTGGCTGCTTTTTGTCTGTTTATTCCAGCACATTTAGCTGACTTCAGCTGATGCAGCTCAAGTTTCCAGTGTTGTGAAATCCGTTGTTATATATCTCTCTTTCTCAGTTACATCCACCAGAATAAAAAGCTTATGTTGTTCCCAACAATTCAGATAACTGGTCTTTCCCTTTTGTTTCTCCAAAGTACCACATACAATAGAGTTGAGTTTCATCTCTTGTGGTGGGCAAGCAGCAATGGAAATGGTGTTGAATCACTGTGTGGTTAATGCAGGGATAACTGATAGGCTGAAATCATCACTGCTGTGTTGTCTAGCTGATATGTGATGGATGAAATATTTTCTTGGGTCAGCATTTATTTAACATTTTTTTCCAAAAGTTATATTTATTAATGTTATGACTGAGGGAATCCATAAGGTCTTTCAGGCTTCACTTTACCAAAATGCTCATGCAACACAACAGCTTATCACTGTTGTCAAATGAGGTCTTCTTCACTTCCTCTCCTGCTCATCTTCCAAGCTCACAGCTGATTCCAGCTCCCACTGGGGAGTGGAGAGTGACTGAACTGACACAAGGTGCACAGCTGGAGTGTGATACTAGCAGGGAAAAAGGTAGAAGGGAAGGAGAGCATTACACTACTGTCGTGGTTTAACCTCAGTCAGCAACAGAGCACCACCCAGCCACTCACTCACTCCCCCCACCACCATGGTGGGATGGGGGAGAGAATGGAAGAGTAAAAGTGAGAAAACTCATGGGCTGAGGTAAAAAGAGTTTAATAATTGAAATAAAATAATAATAATAATAGTAATAATAAGAATATACAAAGCAAGTGATGCACAATGCAATTGCTCACCACCCA
>NW_008825114.1:4518172-4518793 GCF_000699105.1 Pygoscelis adeliae
TATCCCACACACCCTGCCACTCATAACTATTCAGCCTTGGGGCAGATCTCTGGATAATATTCTTAAATTACTTATTAACTTTAGACAAAACCGAAACAATATTCCAAAGAAATACCAATAGAAGTATCTTAACTACCCAAGGATGCTCAAGATACTGAAAAGTTACTGTAATGAAGGAGGAAACATCATAGAAGAAGGTGGCGAAGCTGCCATTCTGTATTTCCTCCATAAAAAACCTCTCAGAGGAATGACTGTAATTGCTAATTGTCTCCATGAAGTGGTACCCAAAGTACAGTAATGGCTCCAGTACAAAGCTCAAATACCAGATTAAGCTCAAGGCCAGTGTTTTCATAACAAACCTCCCAGGGAAAACATCACTAACCACTGCAGACCACAGCAAACTGCAAAAACCAACACCAATCTCTGACATGTACAGCAAAAAAAAAGAGCATGAAGCAGATCAGACAAACCAATATCGAGAACAGATGAACCAACATTGTGACCCACAACCGTTATAAATTCCTTAATGCGCTCTGGTTAATGTTAAGAATAAGAATATACAAAGCAAGTGATGCACAATGCAATTGCTCACCACCCACCGACCAATGCCCAGCCTGTCTC
>NW_008825114.1:4518883-4524236 GCF_000699105.1 Pygoscelis adeliae
GGTCAGCTGTCCTGGCTGCGCCCCCTCCCAGCTTCTTGTGCACCTCCAGCCTTCTCAGTCGGTAGAGCATGGGAAGCTGAAAAGTCCTTGACTAGTGTAAGCACTACTTAGCAACAACTGAAACATCCGTGTGTTATCAACATTATTCTCATCCTAAATCCAAAACACAGCACTGCACCAGCTACTAGCATGAAAATTAACTCTATCCGAGACGAAACCAGGACACCTACCCCTTCCTCAACAGCAAAATGGTAGATTGGCTCATCCCATCTGAAACTGTGCTCTTTGAGTTCAGTTATTTCTCCCATGTTGCTTTACTCGGAGCAGCATTGTGAGCCAGGTGGGAGAAGTTTCCCCAGACTATGTGGGTCTGTACCAGGTATAAATCATAGAATCATGGAATACCAGGTTGGAAGGACCTCAAGGATCATCTGGTCCAGTCTTTCTTGGCAAAAGCACGGTTTAGAGAAGATGGCCCAGCACCCTGTCCAGCTGAATCTCAAAATTGTCCAATGTTGGGGAATCCACCACTTCCCTGGGGAGATTATTCCAATGGCTGATTGTTCTCATTGTGAAAAATTTTCCTCTTGTGCCCAGTAGAAATCTCCCCAGGAGTAACTTGTACCCATTACCCCTCGTCTTTTTCACACAACTCCTTGCACAAAGGGGGTCTCCATCTTCTTTGTAGCCACCCTTTAAATACTGGAACATGGTGATAAGGTCTCCCCTAAGCTTTCTTCTCTCAAGGCTGAACAAACCCAGTTCTCTCAGCCTTTCCTCATATGGCAGGCTTCCCAGTCCTTCATTTTTGTGGCCCTTCTCTGGACCCTCTCCAGCTTGTCCACATCTTTTTTGCATATCGGGGACCAAAACTGAACACGGTATTCCAGGTGTGGCCTGGCAAGTGATCAGGTTTGTCAAGCACAATTTGCCCTTGGTGAATCCGTGCTGGCTTTTCCCAATCACATGCTTCATTTGACTTGTGATAGCCCCCCACGAGGATTTGTTCCATAACATTCCCAGGGACTGAAGTAAGACTGATGGGCCTATAATTTCCTGGATCCTCCTTTAAAACCTTCTAGTAGATGGGGGTGACATTAGCCTTCTTCCAGCCTTCTGGGATGTCCCCCAATCTCCACGACTTCTCAAAGATTATGGAGAGTGGCCCTGCAATGATGTCAGCCAACTGTTTTAACACCCTCGGGTGGATATTGTCAGGGCCCATCAATTTGTAGGGGTCAAGCTCCTGTAATAGTTCACGCATCAACTCTTCCTTCTCTGACATTGGGTCTGTGTTTGCATGAACCTGGATTTTTGCTCCCAAGGCCGGGGGCCCAACAGTGCTGGTAATGACAGAGGTGAAGGAAGTGTTGAGAACCTCTGCCTTTTCAGCGTTGTTGATGACTAATTCACCCCTCCTGCTTAACAGTGGGCCAATATTTCCCTTCTGTTTCTCTTTGTTATTTACGTACCCAAAGAACCCTTTCTTGCAGTTTTTGACATCTCTGGCCAATTTCAATTTGAGCTGAGCTTTTGCTTTTCTAGCTGCATCCCTGGCAATGCCCTTGTAGTTTTCAATGGGTGTTCATCCGCTTTTCCATCTCTGGTGCGGTTCTCTTTTGGTTTTGAGCAGACTCAGCTCTCAGTTAAGCCAAGGATGTCTCTTGCTCTGCCTACTTCCCTTACCTTTAAAGGAGAAACAAACTACTGTCAAGTAGATTATATGGGAGACAATACCAGATTTACTGTCATTTGAACAGACAGGTCTGAGGGACATGGGCTTATCTAACCCTGATGTGTGGATTTTATTAGCGACTCGACACTATTTAACTAACAGCGCCAGGAAACACTTCAAGGCAGTGAAATAGTGTTTCACTATTTCAATGTGGTCCCTGGTCCATGGCAACCATTGCTCTCTCAGGTGGTTACCAGAGAGGCCTCAGGAGCTAGCACAAGCTGACCCACTCTGTCTTGGAGGTTAGGAGAATTCAGTACTCTGAGGCAGTCGGCCTCAGAGACAATTTAACACTGCTAAAATTATTCATTTATTATAGCCTACATGCCTAATCTGAATAAGTTTCACAAGATGTTCCATCTATCTTAGGATTTGTTGCTGTTGCTTTTGATGCTACTAGTATTGGACATCCTTACAATGATGTGTAAGAAACATGTCTCTACTAGCTTTCTCCTTGAAGTCGTAGGCTTGTCTGTTTGCTTTGGTTCAGCTTTCCCTGACTTGAACACTGAGCAGAGTCTAGGGGGGAACTACTCAAAGTCTTTGCAGTTCGCCCAAAACACCCTGGCCTGGGAGCACGGTCTGACCTCTGCTTGGGTGTGCACTTTCATCTCTTGCAGGAACTGATGGTCCACCTGGCCTTCCCACTCCTACCCCTGATGTTTTTCATCCAGTGGAGCTGCTGAAATGGAAGGGCTGGAAATTTTCAGCACTTTTCGTCCAACTTACTCACATTCTACTTCTTTTCCTCTGTTATTGAAACAAAGAGGAAGGGTGTCACGGAAGAGAAAGCAATTGCCCAAGGAAGACATCTGTGTTGACAACAAAGAAAAAAAGCTCGTTAGTGTTTAATCACCAGTTCTGGCTAAAGTATGTGTCAGGTGAAGTATATTTGCCTAACATAAAATCAGCTACACTAATATTTTGACAGAGAAAAAGAAATGGCTGCTGGGTGAAGTTTCTGTGGTCTAAATTTCTAAATTCACAAGAACAATCTGTATCTTCAAAACTGTATTGTATAACATAGAACAGTTGTTTAAGTAGACAAAAAGGTATCTGTAAGGCAGTTTGTTGTTTGTTTCTGTTGTTACATACATTGCAAGCAATGTCAAAGAACTTCATGGGCGTTTTTGTTTGGTTTATTTTATTTGTCCATTCAGTTCGAGTTCACTCTGAATTAACACATCTTAGACTTAAACATCTAAAGAATGAGGATTAGCTACACTGGAAAGATTGATGCAATGCTAACTAGTATAACAAAGTCTATGCTATCAAAATAACACAAAGAGGAATACAGTTTCAATAGCATGAGTCTGCTTTTAAGTTGGGATGTTGAAGAAATCTTTCACAAGTGTAATTAATTTCTAAATGCTTGATTTGTACAAGCTAGATCTGTCCAGTCATCAGACACAGACTATTGCTCTTGCACGCTTTGCTTTCATGACAATATTTATACAGAAAAAAATTATATTGTCAACCTACACATCTACCCCCCAATCAGCTTGTGGCTGCCATGCCAAACAAAGACAAATGGAAACCCATATTCTACATTCCTAGCAAAGGGAAAGGGCTTAAGTGAATTATTCTTTGACGTTAATAGGATAACATGTGTGCTTTGTAACAAACAGCAACTTTGAGAGTGATACTGTGGATGGAAGGTTGGGGGAGGTGGATGTTAATATCATCAGAGATCCCTGCTTGCAGAAAAATGTTCCTGATGACAGAATTAGATCAGGAAAGAACTTGACTTTGTCCATCATTTTCTAAATAAAAAGCAATAAGAAATCAAACCCGAAAGCTCTTAGACTTTAAAGCTAGAAAGCTCTGAACTTCATAAGGCCCAGTGCTGACTCATGAATTTCCATGGCAAAATTTTCATCCACATCTGTGGGGCAGTATTAAGCTTTAAAGACTAACTGTCCTTTACCTCCTTCTATTTCAATAAATTATTCTGCACCTAGGAGAAAGAAAAAGATACTTAGCTTAGTTTTCCAGACCAGAACAATTTTCTCAAACATGTTCTGTAATACACTTATTACAGGAAACTACAGTATTCAAAATGTATAGGAGAAAATGTGTAAATGTGTAAATATGTAAGCATTTTTTAGAATAGGATTTAAATTCTAGAAACAGAAAAAGAGCCACAACAGAAAATCCCCAAATTTGCCAAACTTTCCCTAGGAGAATGCTTGAGAATATTGGAGAATGTAAAATTATTCTGGTGTGTTAGTGGAATACTGTTAAAACTTAACCCTCTTCCCTCACATAACAGGAAGCTAAATATCTGGAGAGTGAAGTTTCCATATAGGCTGAAGTGAGAAATCATAGGCATGCAAAAAATGTAGAAGTGGTTACAGTGATGTTGACCACATGAAAAATGGCTGATGCATGTCTAGATCTTGCTGGTGTGGCATCCATGGTATGTGGATGGAGGATCATACACATCTTAAGAGCATATCCCAGCTTCACACAGAAACAGGCCCTGCTCCACCCCCTGCAATGCTCTCCCACCTGGACTCCCTCACATGCCATGGCCAGACCCCGTTCTAAGATCCAGCGTTCTTCAGGTAACCTCTCTTCCACGTTCAATCATTGACATACGGCTGGCTATTACAGTGCAGCTCAAAGAAAGGTGTGATCTTTAATCATGGCTATTTAGTTTTGGTTATTTTCCACCAAGTATAAATTACACTCAAACCTATCCCCCAAAACTTTTACCTATAGACACAAACTGAAAAACAAGCTTTGGTCACGGATCTCTCCAAACATCAGTACTGATCCGAGGAACAAGAAGTGCTCAGACCATCTCATCCCTCTGTATTTGTTAAATATTACACCTCAGTATCTCTCACTTGGGCAGTGGTTGCCATGTACTACATGAGCACCTGAGTAACTGAGAACCTCTGTTTTCTGATACAGCCAGGATTTTATTCCCTGAGTATATCCCACCTTCTCCTGTCAACAAAAGATAGTCTTGAGGTATGGGCATATCAGGAACTGCTGGTGACCTGAAATCTTGATTCCCCAACAAAACACCAGAACACCATGAACCATACAGCATGCCAAATGTAAAGGGAATTCAAGGATGCCAGTGAATTTTAAAGCAGTTGGAAGAAATATGTTTTACATAGAAAAGGGTGTACAGAGAGGTGTGAAGATACTTGTTCATCCTGGTCTGAATTTCTTGGGTGAATGGGAACACCATCAGGGAACACCTCGGAGAAGTGAGAACTGCTTTATTCATGCCAGAGTGTGTCCTCCGGCCCTCATTGCCTTCTCTCTAGCAAGGCTGAGAGCCTGTGACATGCATGGAGTGCAGCGGCTCTCTGATGTTGGCTTCACGCTGGTCCCTGTGCACATAGTACATGCCTCCTGTGTAGCTCTTTTCATGAAGAGGGACAAGGTATCCCCAGGTGTCACCTCACACAGGGACGAAGGCCATCATTTTACATTAAGGAAACATTGGTGAATGGATCCAGGCTAAGAGTAAACTTTTGCTTTGCAGGGCTCTCTTTAATCCTGGGTCAGCCCTGTGACACACTATAGAATATGGTCCCAAAAACACCAGGGGTGTTAAAAATTGCAGGAAAAGTGGCCAATGACAGGGAACAGCAGGAA
>NW_008825114.1:4524281-4540499 GCF_000699105.1 Pygoscelis adeliae
GGCATTTCTGCCACAACCCCTGTACTGTGAAACTGTGGTCTCAGAGAATTTCTTTCTAGATGACCAGGGCTTCCCAAGAGTAGTCTGTGGGGGAAAATGTTCCCTGATTCAGCAGAGGCAGGGGACAGGAGAAGAAGCTCTGCTACCTGTTGCACGAATCAGCGTCTCCTTTCTTTTCCATCCTGCACATACCTCTGCACCAGCAGCTGCTCTAGTCCCTAATCCCCCAGCACTCATCCTTCGTCACCCTTCCCTGTGTCATTCCTCACAGTGATCCTGTTACTCCCACTCCCATTAATCCATATTGTTTCCCCCAACCTCTGCTCCTCCTTCTTTCCTCCTCCCTTTTCATCCATGCATAGCCATTCCTTCTCTTGCCAAATCTGCAAAGTCTTCTCTTCTTCACCCCCTTTCCTCTCCACTAACAGAGAGAGAGTACATGTCACTTATTTTCTTTGAGGAAACAATCTGAGCCCCTTCTTGAGTCTATATTGTACTCAGGTTAGATTTCCCACCAAAATAATTAAGAAATTCCTCTTTTGAATTAAAGCAGGAATTTGTAACAACAGACCTTTTTTTTTTTCATTTTCAAGGACCTGCTTAAAGCCAAATGCAAATGACCCACAGCAGGTCCATGTTGGGTTCACCAGCTGAGCCACCAGACTGGAAGCCTTTCAGCTGCTTGGATGGTGAATGGGTTGGTGTAACCCGCTTGGTCTGTGACTCTGTCTTGCTTTTTTTTTTCTGAAACCTCAACTCTTTTAGGAATATTAATTTTCATATAGTTTCTGTGAAGTGGGGGCTCAGAAGGGGCATAAAATTGAATATTATGTGGGGAAAAGGTCAAATGTATGAGGCCAGTTTTAGGCACCTCTGGGACTTGAACCCTCAGATCTGCAGTCAAAACACACTAGAGGAATTTGTCAGCCTCAAGACAGGCTCTGTTCTTGAGAAGGTGGGGGCAGGCTGTCTGAGGAAACCCTTCATCAAGTATCAACAAATTCAAGACAATAAACTATCCTGGTACCGATCTAAAGCATGTCACATACTAAGACCCTCTGGATAAGAACATTATGTTTAAAAAAAATTTAGTAGGAGAAATGTTAAAATAAAGAATGTTAATAAGAGAGTTAGTTCTACAGAGTAGATGGATCTGCTGTAATACTGACTGGTCTGTGCATTTTGCAAGTCGATGTTATGCACTTGATCACAAAATTTACCTTTTGCTGCGCAATTGTTCACATGGTATATAACATTTCAAAGTCATTAGCTTTTGAACTGTAATTTCTAAAACAAGAGCTCAGTCATATATGAAAGACAGCCTTATTTTTAAAAACTAAAGATAAATCTTTAATATCAATATTGAACTCATTTTGATTGTTGATAATTTTAGCGGAAGCATAAAACTAACATGTTTATTTTACAGTTTCAAACTTCCTTCTGCTCTTTTCTGGAGCTGTAAGTCTCATTTGTCCCCTCCTTGTATGCTAAAGTCACTGAAAATGCTACAAAGTACTTTTATATTCCCAGTCCAAAACTTTGTGGTGCACTGAAAGTCAAGAACATAAGACAAACAAGTTAAAAATTAATGCAAAATTAAGTAACACTAGGATTATAGTTTGAGTCATATTCTTCATTTTCACATTAAATACAACAAAAGCTATCCTTACAGCTTTATTTGAAGTTACCATAGGGTTAATAATTTGCTGTATTTGGATGTAACAGAAATCAACAGGCAGTGGTCAAGTTAGGTGCCACTTTTTACCTAGTATTTAGGCACAATTGTTGGGCATGTATGTTATATATCTACACGAACAGACACACACGCACACACTGACAAGCACCTTGCGTGTATCCTTAAAGAACCCAAAGATTGTCAGGTTTCATTTGGCTACTAGTCAACATGAAAATGTATGTAAAATATAAAGAAAAGCACAGAAATATTTAAGTTACACCCAAGCAACTCAAACCTGTAATGCCTGAACTCATCATTATTCATGGAGGTGGATCTGATATCTGGATGAAGCAATCTTTTCTTTTTTTCTTTTCTTTTCTCAGTCACTTTGATTCGGAGTATGAGGACAGAATGAAAGACACCCTTATTCTTCCAAAAAGCCAAACCCAGAAGCTGTGAAAGCTTATATATTCACATCAAATGGCTTATAATTTGTGCATTTATATCCTAACTTGGGACAATGACAGACACAACATCTGTGCTGTTGTGAATAAAGTTGGGCCATGCAGTCTATTTGGGTTAAAAACTGCTGGTTCAGGTTGTTTTCATCTTTACCCTTTTTTTTCTGTGTGTGCATGAAGAATTCTCTCTTTTAAAAAATATTATTATTCAAGTGCATACTGAAATTGAATCATGCTATTCTTACATAATTTTTCATTGGATTGTTGCAACCTATAAAGAAATCCAATTAAATTTCCCTTGCAGGCACAGAGCTTCATTCAGCATGCCTTTATAAAGCTGGGTTGTTGTATTGTATGGCATGTCTATGAATTGAGAAGCACAGAGGCCCTGTCCCATTCCTTGTCCTGTGTGACATGATGTAGAGAGAGAGAGTCCGCCAGCAGTGCTTCAAAAAGCTGTATTATCAGAAAACATAAAGGCTTTGCCATCATTTCTGCCACCATGGTTTAGAATATGCATGTGCCAGTGCATTTGCAGAACAGTTTTGAGCACTGTATAGTTCACGTATTACCCTCTGCATCTGTGATTTTCACCTTCCTTATACTAAGGACATATGATTTGATGTTTTACTCTATGGTAAAGAAGATGTACAGATTCTCTGTTGAAAAGAAGGTTAGCAGAAGCCCTTTTTGGAATGGTATTCTAGTTTCCCAGGCTGTACAAGTGGAGTGTGCAGTTTTCCAATCTCAAGGAAGCAGACTGCAAAATTTGTGGAGTTAGATTACACAGCAGTGGGATCGCTGCACTGTCTGTGTGCCTTGCCACTGATTTAAATATCATAGGATGATCCAAATGATCAGCAGGCTCACTTCGACTGTCTTTGAGAGGAAGGGCAATGCTTACCTTCGTCCACAGACACAGCATGGAAACACACAAAACCACCTTCATTCAATACCAGACTTTGCCAACAGTGGGTGTAGGCACTGTGTATCCTGTGTGTGAAGGATACTCCAGGTCGTACAATAAGACTGCCTTGGCTTGATCAATCTACTTGTTCTTATTGCTGGAAAGACGTGGCAAACCATGTTCTGAAGGCTCCGGGCACTTTGCATATAGGAGATTACTGGTTGTGGTAAGGAGCAGGAGTGTTTATCTACCTGGTAGCTTATATCTGGTCTACATGGGTAATGAAGTTAACTACAAATGCCTTCTTTCCCCTCCCCAGACCTCCATCTCCTGCAGTTGGAAATAAGCTATAAGATCCAAATTATAAACACTATGTGGAATGCAGAGATGATAAAGATCAACGACTATATCTTCCTGTTAATGTGGAATTGATTTCTGTGCTATATTTCCTGATGTTTCTCAATCTAATTTAAATGTTCCCAAGTGTTCTTTTCCCTTGAGAAATTATTCCACTGTCTAATGTTATGATGATGGGCAAAGTATAGTCCAGACCCAGTTCAAGAAGTGAAATATACATGTATGCAACCTTAAGAAAAAAAGCAGTATCTATCACATGTTTAAAATCACACATGTGCTCCAGTGCTATAAATAGTCTCACTGCCTGGGATTTTCTTCTGATAGTCAATCTAAATTTTTCTTCTTTTAATTTCTTCTCATTACTGCTCTAGTTATACCCCTGTAACTAAGCTAAATAATTAATTGACATTTTCATTTACTTCAATGGGAGCAATTCACACATATCAGAGGACAAATTTTAGCCCTTATAAAGAAATGAACTATTGTCTCACCAAGGAGATGCCGAAAATGCCAGCCTACACCTGCTTACACAAGAGAATTGAGAACTAACTGTTTGCGATGATCATTTGTCTCGAGAGTCATCTGTAAGGGTGGTATTCTATTGATTCTTTACAAACTCAGTCTAAAAGAATAGTTTAAAAGAAGTCAGAGCACTCACCTTAAAGCCATATTCACACAATGTTTTTACACTGCTTTAACATAACCTGTGTTTAATCTCATTTGTAGCATGGTTAGTGTGGATGTGGCTTTTCATTTTCCAGAAGTGTGCTAACCAGACGTGCTCCTGACCATCTGTTACTTTATTTTCTAACACAGAGGTCTATCCCTCCTAACTAAGTCAGGACTGGGCTAGGAAAAGCCATTTGGAGCAAGTTTTTCACAGCAGATTGATCTTAAAATGATACTCATTTGAATCCTTTTTGGTATTGTCTCTATCAATTAATTAAATGTAATTTCAACAAATCATGAGGACCAGTGCTAGCAGTTAGGAAGCTTGGGGGATCAGTGACAAAGCTAGAAAAATAGATAAGACAGTACAGTGTTGAACAGAGTAATGCATGTTGACTGGTAACAAGCAAAAGGAGAGAATGTTTGTCACTTATTAAATGGAAAATTTCAGGCAGTCATATAACCAGAAATTATTTCAGACTCAAATAGACTACAGTCTCTTTTAGCCACTATTCTGTCAGAAAAAGGCAAATAGGAACAATCTGGATTCAATACATAACAACAGAAAGTGTCCTTGAAGATGGTATAGTCATTAAACTGGTCAAATGTCACTGAGAAAGCTGTGTTTAAATTTAGCGTACATTTCCATGGGCAGAGGAAAACACTTCCTTGGAAGGAATATAACCAAGGACAAACATGACTCATAGCAGACTTTAATAATGTCTGAGATGGAGGGCTTGCCTTTTTTTTTTTCTTAGAGGATAAATTTAATGCAATCCTGGGCTGCTCTCTGACTCGCTGGGCAGTGTGTGGTGGGGAGGATGATCACGGACAGTGGGGGAAGCAGTGCGTCTCCACTGGCTGAATGCAGGTCTGGGGGTTTGGCCCTCCCCAGACCTTGTGCACGCTGCCGCTGACTCACTTTCACCTTAGACCTGCTTTCAAAGATAAGTTCAAACCAGGGGTTTAGGCCCAAAACAGAAGAGATAACACTAAGCCTAACCTAGAGTTTTCCTGGGACAGACTGTCTGTAAGCCTGAGAAGCACATGGCTTGTCTCTGCTCTTCCTCCCTCAATGGCTTTGAGCACCTGCCCTTACAGGTGTCCCCTCTGAGCCCAGCCCCAGAGAACATCAGAGCCTTTGTCTGAGGACACGGGGCCATGTAAGGGGTGGGAGTGATGAGCCACGCAGGCAGGAAGAGTAAAGGAAACATCCTAGGTGAGAGCACATGTGACACAGAAGCTGCTGCTCTACTTCTTCATTTACTTCAGATCTTTTTGCTGGGTAAAATGATACCAAGCTAAAGCGATGCAGGAGTAAGTGTTGCACTTTAATCTGCCTGCAGCATAGGACAGTAGCTCCTGAACTTTGGGATTTAAATCTTCAGCTTTTCCCACTGTCTACCACCATGGCTGCACATGCTTTAGGAGTTCATAAATTTTCCTTTTTAACTTTTCACGTCTGACTGGCAAACCATCTCTCATAGCTTTGATAACCACCAGAGGTCAGCAAACCACATTCCAGGAACTACTGAAGTGGTATGATAAATTAGTGGCTTTGGGGCCATGTGTTTTGTTTTGTTTATTCAAAGTGCTGTGATCGGCCCCAGTTCAGAGTTTGAGCAGGTGATGGCATTGCCGGTAGCAAAGAGCTAGCTCTGTGTCACTCAATCCTAATGCAAGGGTAGAAACACTCTGCTTTAGCCTGCTTAGCACAGGGTCCCATGGGCCACGTCCTTTGAAACAGGCTGAATTGTATAAAAGTAGAGCAAACCAGGAATATTCAAAAGGAGCAATACCACCCCATTTTGCTGCACTTCCAGCTGCAAGGAAGTTTCCAAGCTCTCTAAACTGCCCTGCATCCTGGGCCACAGTGAAATGGTGTCCCAGTGGAGCTTGGGTGCACACTGTGTTGAGTAGGCTGGAAAGGAGTGGGAAAGATGAATTTCTTCTGCCTCCCCCATTCCCAGACTGAGAATCTTAGAAGAAAGAATTACATGGGGTTAGATGTCAAAACTGTCTCATTGCTGGTTCCTGGCTCAGATCTTGCTTGATTTTTTTCTATGCCAATTGGCCCTATGGGGAGTTCTGATTAAGGGTGCTTCTATGTCCAGGGCATATAAATATTCCTTTCCATTGCTGGAAACTGGGCTGAGAGTCAGCTGTAAGTATAGCTTAAAAAACATACATGAGTGAATTGAACAGAATAAACATCTAGCTAAATGGATGCCTTTTTGACTCTGTACAAAGATTTAGAGATTATATGTGGCAGTTGGAATCCAGATGGTTAAAAGATACAGGAGGCTGCAAAAGAAGGACCACCTCCCTTTCGGGGGAGGGGGTCAGCAGGGCTGGGATGATTTCTCTGAAATGTGTTCTGCATACTCTAAAAGAAAAATGTGTGTAATTTGGACCCAAATGCAGGCCAAAGCGACAGCATCTAATAGGGGAAACATGATTTAGAGGTTGGTTTATAAACTAAACAAATTTACTGAGTTCCATAAATGAATCTCATGGCAAGATCCAAATTTTTTTTTTAAAAGGTAGATAAAAAATATTGTATGTTAAGGGGGGAAATCGAGATGGTTTTTAAGCTGATGTCCTTAGAAATGTATGTATATAGCCTTTTTTATAGCTCTTGGCATATAAAATAAGTCATTATTCTAAATAGAAAAATATTGATGATGTCATAGGAGCCATTGCCGGACACATCAAGCTGATCTGATGAACTGGGAAATCAATAGATATTTTCCAAACGAGATGGCATTTCTTTTAATTGGTTGTGTGAACACGATATACTGCAGAGAGCAAACATTTAAAGTTAATTTTCATTTGGCTTGGATTTCTCCATGTGTTTTTCTATTATTTCTTTATGTAGAATTTATTTTTTTGCTTTGTTTTAAGGTTTGCTTCTTCTATTGGCTTGCATATAAATTCCTTATCAGAACAGATGAAATAGCATCTATGCATTGTAGACACTCAAATAGTATAGCTTTGGGAGCTATTTGAATATCTACCAAGATTAGAAAGTATTGAAGATTTCACCCAATAATCGCCACACTCCTTTAGACTGCTTGAAATCTGTTGAGTCGAGTAAGTCTTTTAATTTCACCCCTATAAGCAAGTGAACATCAGAATTTGGAACAGAAATCCTGGCTGCTTTTGCTTTAAACCAATCACTAGGCTGTACAAATGGCACACGTGGTAGATCAATACACTAATATAAAATTCAGGTGTTATTAGGTGATATTGCATACCTTCTGCAGCTCCCCAGACTCAGAATTTTCAAGGGTATATAATAATGAAACCCTTATAAAAAAAAAAGTTGATCAGAAAAGGATGCTGGGCGGGGACCTCATTTGTACAAAGTATCTTAGCTTTCTGGTTTTACGTGTCAGTATGTAAGTTAAAGATTCTGACAAATATTTGTTCATTCTTCAGGCACCTAACATTTTTTTGTGATCATGGTCTTTCATCAACTTCACATTTCTCCTCCTGAAGGGGGGAAGGTATAAAGCTGGTATCAGTCTATTATGGTAGGGAACATGCAAGTATATGGTATAAAGCTGGTATCAGTCTATTATGGTAAGGAACATGCAAGTATATGGTATATTGTCCTTTTAATTTTTTTTCTCTGTAATTTTAAAATAAACTTTAATATTAATTTTTTATTAGCCAAAGGTGTTGACTGATGGAAGGTCTTCAATTTATTCCCACAAATGTAATGGCAGAGCAATTTTGGTGCCCCCGCTGAAGTGCTGCTATTCATGCAGGTACTTCAGACTGCACACCTTCACTCAGACTTGCTGAACCTATTTGGTGTTTATATTGCTAGGGAAAATGACAACTACAGTTACTTGGGGTGTTTTTGTCATGAAGGTCTCTACTTCTGTCAAATGTGAGCATGGTGAGTTCATTGGGCTCATTTTGCTCTGGTGCTAAATATCAATTTTATATTTACTTGCCATAAATCTCATACATTTGGCCCCAAACTTTCTTGCCTATCCTCTTGCTGATTTGAGTCTTCTGACACAATTTCATTCACAATTTGATTATGGTTTATCTTCTCCTTATTGAGAAATATTAGTGGATTAAAGAAACTCAAGGATTCCCGTAACATCTATCCCTTATTTGATACTAGTGAATACAGTAACGTGAGATCCTGTTACTTATTTCCACTGTAGTAGTGGCAGATGCTTTGAGGACATTGCTTTTTTCGTTGCCATGAATGATGCACTTCACCATTTTATTGCACAAAAAACCATAAAAAATACACATATCTTAAAAAGGTGAAATCTCCACAGAAGTCAATGGCAGAAGTTCCACTGAGAAATTTAGCACTTTGCTCATTTTAATATCCAAATTTTGTGTTCAGTGCATGGGGAAGATAATGACCAGAAGTGAGCTCCCTCTCATTTCATCCTTCCAGAAACTTTTCTTAGTATAAGTTTTTAGTCTTTCTTGTTTCTTCCAGGTGCCAGTGCCTCACCTTTTACCCACACTTTAGCATTTGTAGTAGTTTCTTCAGCAGTGGTCTGTGTCCAGCCAATTGTACTTTCTATTCATTATTTTTTCTGATCAGTTTCTTGTAATCCCAAACATCCATCCTTTACTCATAACACATCTGGAGCTGCTTCTAGTACTTCATTAATTTTCTTAATATGAAATAATATACCTAAGCATTTGTAGAATGCCGTTGACTAGCATTTAAGAGCTGAGTATCTGCCACTTACTAGAGGTAGTGATGGGAAGTCAGTTTTTCAGCTTCTGCGGAGGTCAGACCAAAAGCAAGATACACATTTTCATCTTCTAATTAGGGAAATTTAGGGGAACCATAATGCAACTTTCACGGACCCCAGACTTTTTTCCTGTTCTGTCTGGAAAAATAATGTCTTTCTGCTGCTGTAAGGACATTAAAAACTCAATGGTTACAGCTACAGGCCAAATGATTCAAACTGCACTCTAACTTTGCCCTTCTAAAATTATGCAAATGTACATTTGTGTTCACAAAACCTGGCCATCTTAATGGTGCAAATAATTCCTGAGCTAACTGCTAACATTTCATGTGCAAAGATCTTGGAAAGCAGATGCGATCCTTGCACTTACCCAATTCATAGAAATAATTTTCCTGGCTATAACTTGAAAAGCTGGATTCATATTTCATAGTGAAGAAGGGGTGTTGGCCTGAGCCTGGCAAGTACTTGGCCACCTTGATGAGTTGAGCCACCTCCATGTCCCTGTGTGCAGTGTCTGACAGAAAAATGCTAAGTTTCTTACACTCAGTAACTTGCAAAACTCTTATTTCTTCCCAAACCATGAAGGTAGGAGTTCTTTTTCTGAACTTCTTAAATAAAATTCCCTAAAAGAGTAATAGCTGAATTCCTCTCTTATCTCTTGTTATTTTTAATGCACCTTGGCTGCATTTTGCTAGGCATGTTGTTCTGTATGTGGAACAGAGATTTAATATAATTTCTTGAATCTTTAACGCCAATCCTTTAGAAAGAAACCCATTCTCTTAACTATTCTGAAAAATGCAGCAGAAGCTGTAATTCTTGAGTGGCTCTAAGTAAAACTACAGATTCTTTTTCCACCAGGGAACAGATGAAGAAGGCTATGTGGTATGCAGAAAAGGCAGAAATTTCTTGTAGTCAATAATCACGTGGGTAAACAAGTACAGTAACTTCATAAATAGCAGTACTGGTGAATGTCAACAAAAGTTGTTCAGCTTAGTTGAAAATCACAAGCTTAGAAAGATGACTCAGACTTATACAAACCTGTTTCTCCATTGATTTTATGGATTTTGCATTTCTGGTACGATTTCCTAGAGATGTTGTTCTGTGAGGCTACAGACTATGAACATCTTGCTGCAATTCAAGGAATGAGGCAGGAGCCAGGCAGCCAGTTTATGAATCACAGTTCTGTCGCTTGCTCCAAAGACAAGTAATTTTAGCCACGTGTTCCACAGGTATATCTCTGGCTCCACCGTGCCAGCCAAGAGAGGTAGAACTATAGCTCAACTCTCTCCCTGCCCAACACATCTTCAGTGTAACTCCTCAAAGCTGTGCACAGGACACTAGGGTTGCTTGTTGCTTCCCTTTAACTCTTCTTACATCTGCTTGGGTGCCTAATCAGTCAAATGATTGACTTCATAAAATACTCACAACATGTGGTGACTGGCTATCATTGTTCCTGCTCTCTATGTAGATGATAAAAACCTTTTCAGTGGGACAACAATCTAAAGAAAATAATGAACACATCTCTCAAATTCCAGAGGAAATGATAATCCATCCTCTGATAATCCCTGAGAGTTAGGGATTTCTCAGCTCTGTCAAGAAACTATCCATCAAAACACTTGCAAATTACAGGAAATAGAACTCTACAATTAACTGTGGAGTCACTGTGTCACTTGCTTTTTTGAAATCAATTGTGAACCACTTTTTATACCTTTTGACCACTGTAACTCAGGCTGACCTTTATAGCTGGAGCAACCAATGTAGGATTCCCATTCAAAGCTGAATCTCAGCAGTGTCCAATGGGCCATCATCAGCATGCTCCTCCGACCTCCTCTTCACCAGGATTTTCACTTCCTCAAGTAGAAACTGTTTTTAAATTCATGCAGTCCTGCTGCCTGAAGCCCTGGACCCCAGCTGTGCCGGGAATCAAACAGCAATCTTTCATGTGCAACAGGCTGTACATGTGAGGACTTTCATATAATATTGATGAGATTAAAGGGTCTTCTAGACTGTTTTTCAAACTTTAAAATGGAGCAGTAGAATTTAAAAATCTTGCTACTGTTTCAAAAGAGAAGTTCTTCCTTCCTTCCTTCCTTCCTTCCTTCCTTCCTTCCTTCCTTCCTTCCTTCCTTCCTTCCTTCCTTCCTTCCTTCCTTCCTTCCTTCCTTCCTTCCTTCCTTCCTTCCTTCCTTCCTTCCTTCCTTCCTTCCTTCCTTCCTTCCTTCCTTCCTTCCTTCCTTCCTTCCTTCCCTTCTCTTTTTCTCTTTTCCTTTTTTCCTTTCTTTTCCTCTCCTCTCCCTTCTTCTTCCCTCCTTCCCTCCTTCCTTGTTTCCTTCTTTCTCTCTCTCTTTTTCTCTTTCTTCTCACGTGTTTAATATGTATTCAAGACTGCCCTATCAAAAGAATTATTAATTAGACAATCATTTAGATATTGGATCTCATTTCATTTTTTCTCAAATATTTATGAGACATGCATATTTATGAAAATGCTCATTTTGTAATCTGTAAACCTACTTTATGAGTTTGCAGTCAGAATTTAGCCTTGCCAGGTTTTTGCAAAATCCTATTGCTAAATCTGACCTAAATCTGTTAAATATTGACTCCAGACTTGTCAGGCAGAAATGTTATTCTGGTAATAAAACAACTCTATTAAAGATCATTGATATTATAAGTGAGATAACTTCACAACGTGTGTATCAGTGTTTATTTTAATGAAAGGGATTTCCTGGCACATTGTCAGCTAAACGTTTTATACTGAGAGCTTCCTGGAAAAAAAATTAGACATGTTAAAATCAGCCTGTAACAGGGCTTGTGATTTTGTTTTTAAGTCTTTGTAACTGAAAGTGTTTAAATGGAACTGCATCCTGTAAAGCACAATAATTTATTCTAGAAATTAGCAAGCCCACGTTCCACCTATAAAATCATTCTCTGTGATGTGCGACTGGTCTTCATTTCAGTGGCCTTGATTTATAGTTAGAGTTTGTTTTATTTTCGAGGGGTAGAGACTGGGAAGCAGCCGGACAGAGCTATTAAAGCTGTTGTGCACAGCAATTTTTCAGGGGTTTATTAATTCTTGCAGAGAATAAGCCAATGAACTGAGCATTTTTCTATGTGAGAACACTTTTTGTAAAAGGAGAGTTTCTTGATGAATAGATGTAGACAGCACAAAACAAAACACATGGGTGTTTGTTGTATGAACTTAACCATTTGTGTTTAGCCACATTCTCAGTTGCAAAGACTTATCAAAATGAGGGTTCACTTTTAGCAATCATAATTCCACCAGTGTTGGTGGTTTTGGCCCCAGGTTTTCCTTGATGCTCTTATTGATGCCTGGACTTTGTTCAGAAAAAAGCTCCAGATTGTTACAGAGAAGAAAGACAATCAGAATAATTTAATTCCAGTGAACAGATAGCACAAATGTACTCTAAAACAGAAATGCTGATATTTTCAGATAAATTAAGGTGGAGTCTGGCTTTGTGGTTTATAATGTATGGAAGTTAATTCTAATTAAAACCATTCTAATTAAAGAGTATTTCAGTCAGTAAATCTATTAAAAACAAAATCGTGTGTCAGCTACTCCAAAACTGCAGCATGTGCTTAAAAAGCATTTGTTTCTTTTACTCTCTCTCACACCAGGTTTTCTTATGTGCCTTGTTTCTGAACATGTCAGCTGCTCTTTGGTCAAAGTTCTTGAGGACTTCAGAGGGGATGGACTCAGGAAGTCTCTGGGGTTTTTGAGCACAAATGTGTTCAGAACACATGCCATCCATCAAGTGTGAGCAGCTTTTCTTGGCCACAAGTGAGGCATCAGGTTCATCTACTTTGAATGCTGAGAGAACTGAAGGGACGGATATCTACTGATGGTTTGGACAGACTTGTAATGCTGTAGGCCATGCTAGCGGCTCACTCAAATGGCAAATGTCATGCAGAGGGCTGAGTCTTCTCTTAAGTTACCGTTAAAACCACTAAAGACCACAGGTGTGTCAGGAGAAGACTCTTAATTCATGTGGTTCAACTACATACGTGTGTTCAGAATTCAGAGTAAAAACACCATATCATAGTGCACTTAGTATTTGCTTAAAATCTTCCTATGCTAATGAGTAAAAGATGGGTGAATCACTTGCTTCTCCAAAAACTGAAGCCCTCTTTTCATGAAATTTGTTCTCACCTTTGTGCTAAAAGATATTCAGAGACTATGCACCAGGTCCAACCCTGGGAGACATACAGTAGGCTCAGTTCCCACTGCTGAGGACAGTATTTTGTGGCTTCCATGTTACTGAAGGCACTCAGTACTCTTTGGGATTCAGCACGATATTACAATGAGAGACGGACGTGGCTGTGAGCAACAATGATCTGTCCTACTTGAACAAGTTAATCAGGCAGGCAGGTGGCTATCCTGCACTCGCTGTGCTGTACAGTCCCACGCCTACCTTTGTGGGTGCTGCAGAAGCAGGTGAAGACATCTGAAACCACTGGAGTTACTCCTGTGTTGATAATGAAAAAATCACTGCAAATGGTAGGGTGAATAAATAATTCATGTGAACAGCCTTTCTTCTTAAGCACTGGTTATGCAAAGTGCTCAGCAGGCTTGATTTCACAAGCCTCCCAAATGTTGTGCTTTAGCCTGTATGCAGCTATGTGGCACTTTCTGAAGAGTTCAAGGGGTATGCCAGCCAGGATTGCAGCCAGTGGAACAGCTCTGAGAAAGAAAAAACATGAATTGGACTCAGAGAGAGAGACAAAAAAAGGATAATTTGCTGGTTAATAGTAATCCCAATTGTTGGGCAGTTCAAGAGGTTGAGATGGAAACCATTCTTATGTCAGTGATGCTGCAATAAGGTTAAAGGCTTTTGCAACTGGGTAAAATGACCCCCCAAAATCATCACATTTAGACATTTAGAGTTTTCTGGCATTGTTTCAAATTGTGTGTGTATGAATCCTTCAGAGTTGTGAACAAAACTCCCAGATGTCTTAAAGTTTCCTTGAGGAGTCTTCACATTGATTTGAAGAGAAGACAGGTGCAAGCATTGAAATGATTCTTTCTTTCCTTTCCCTTCTCTTACCTGCACAAGGTTTCCTCTCTGAAGCACTTAGTATTTTAGCAAGTAGCATAGCTGTACCATACCTGTCTAGTATCACCTTAAATACCATGGTAACACTTTACATTATCTTGCAGCCAAGTCCCACGTTGCAGATTCAAACCAGGGATGTTAAAGTTCATTGGCATTTTTCTTTGATTGGGCCAAAAGAAGACTGAAATTGATAAGAAAGAAAGAACCAGAGGTGAGTGAAGTAAACTGACTCACAATACATCTTTTCTCTATCATGAATGCATGTACAAGCAGGACACATTTCTGAAAGGCAGGATCATATTTTCCCTTCACCATATACAAAAAAACCTGAAGTTAATGAATTTGCCGATCCCAGTTTCAGTCTGCCCAGATATTAGCCTCATGGCTAACAGAAGCATGAGGAAAACTGTATAGTCTTAGCTCTCTGTAGCATTTTAGTTTAAACCTTTTGCGCCTACCCCTTTTCGACCCCCCCTTCAAGCCAGCTATGGCGGCAGAGTGCTCCCCCCGTGCTGGGGCGCCTGCAAGGAGCTGCTCTGCAGAAAACCACACACACAAGTGTTTTGTTGTGACAAGCTGGGAACGGGTCTGCCTGTGCAGGTCCGTGTGCCTGTGTTTGTGCGATTTCATGCCTTTGTTGTGGTATAAAGCCCGGAAGGGAGTGAGAGGCAGAGTTGCTGGCAGAACGATGGCAGGAGCGCCGGGCATCCGCAGCCTCACTGGACGGGCAACTGAGGGCCCAGGGGAGGGTGCTGCAACCTGGGTCCCGCATGTCCCATGGCCGAGGGGCCAGACCCCTTCTCCGCGGAGGGGTGAGCAAGTGATTTGGAGGCACTCAGGCTTGTGTGCCCATGCCCTTGCCGGCCTCGAAACACGCACTCCAGAGGGAAACTGAAGTCTCGTAACTGAGTGTTAATTATGTCTGAGTGGATTCTAGAGAAAAGGAAAACCATATACTGTATCAGCAGAGAAATGGTTTCACTGTGAGGAAACTAATGATGCTTTTATCAGGAACAATATAAAGATTGCTTTTTTACTAGTGTGTGTCCCACAGGGTTTGGACTATGAGATATTTCTGTATCTGGCTTTAGGTTCCTCTGAGCTTTTACATAATCAAATCAATATAGCTATGATTCACCCTCTGGCAACAACTGCTCCTTGCAAGTTGCTGCTGCTTCTTTAGTGACTAAAGAGGAAATAAATAAATAAATAGAAAGAAACTTATTACAAATCCGTAAACATTGATTTGTTTGGTCTTAGATTTTACTTTTTTTAATTGCCAGGGAAAAAAAGAAGAAAAAGGAGGAGGAGGCGGGAGGATATATGAGTTTGTGGTCAATGGGGCAGACATGATTGCTAGTCTGATACTTTGGGGAAAAAAAAAAGTGGATTGATAGGATTTCATGAATCAACATGAAGTATTGTCCAGACACAGACTGAAGGGCAGATTGGGCAAGAAAGGGGCAGAGGCTGCAAAAGCCAAGGCAGGCACAGAATCCAGAGACAGGAAAATTTGATTTTGCACTAGCAGCACTGTATTGTTTGGATCTGCATCTTGACTTATATTGGGAAGTTCCAAACCTGAGTTGCCTGTCTCCAGTGTCCAGGCAAGCAAAGGAAGACAAAAAACCCAAAACAAAACAAAAATTAAAAACAAAATAAAACAAAAAACAGCCCAGAAACCTTGCCCAGCTGGGTTTCTTTCTATGCCTCCACTTCACCATTCATGCTCCCACCCCCTGACCCCCAGCTAATTGCCTTCATTCCAGAAATTCTCTCTCTCTCCCCCTCCTTTCTCTTCTGGTGTCATATTGTTATTACCACAAATATTTTCCCCTTACAATTGCTGGTGTGGCACAGCACTCTGGCACAGTCATCACACACTGGTGAAGTGTCATCTCTCGGGATCATCTTGTCTTGTTTTTCCCTGGGCTGACATCTCTGTCACACTGAAAGAAAAGAAAAGACTGAACAAAAAGATCACTGCCTTTTACACAAAAGAAACCCCATCTTTTAAACAGACCTCATTTCATCCTTTCTTAAGGGTGTGTGCTGTCAGGCAGGACTTCGGAGGAAGGTGTCCGAGGGGGCTGACACTGTTAGTGCAGGAAATTCCTCAGGGCCCTACCAGACCACTTGCTCAGTGTGGTAACCTCTGTCGTTGATGTGCCAACTAACCTCCCAGCATGTTGTTAATCCTGAGCTAACTCCTGGTTAGTGATGCTCCTGTCTATGACAGGTAGGTCTGTTGATGTTTGTAAAGTGCCTTGGGATCTTTGGGCAGATGGTGTCACTGGCATTAGTTTTGGGGTTTCCAAGTGGTTTTCAATGAAAAAAGGAAAAG
>NW_008825114.1:4540540-4541912 GCF_000699105.1 Pygoscelis adeliae
TTGAATTTTCCTGGGGGTTTCCACCATTTATATTTTAAAAAAAGAAAGGATATCTCCCTTATTAAGACCTCGGAGAAGAATCTGATATTTTCCAAGTGCAGATCACGGCAGAGGGAATACAGGGGGCTGTTCACACTATAGGCCCATTCATTCCTAATGTAAACTTTGTTTCCTTCCGCAGATCTAGCAGCAAGCTTAACATGGCTCCACATGCTCCCAGAGGTGGTTATTCCTCTGCCCCAGAAAGGCATTGTTGTAAGAGCACGGATAACCTGGGAGAGCCTGCAGCCCACATGCAATGGAACTGGCCAAGAAACTTCAAAAATTATTTGCAAATCATTTCTTGAGACTCAATGCAAAAAATACTCAATGAATATATTATTCCATACATAGACTTTGACCGGATTATGAAAATGGTATATTATTAATTGGATAATTTAAGTAAAAATCAGCTTTTCAGACATTACTGTTCAACCACCAGTGACTTATACCTTGTGCTAGAGGAATAGATAATCTGTAGCTGTAGATACTACATTAGTTGATGTATAAATTTTAAACCTTGTTGTTTTTTTCCAGGTGTCTGATGATCATTGCTGCTGCTTATGGTTAAGCACCACCTTCCCTTTGTTGTGAAACACAAGGAAGACTTTTTTTGCTCCCTGTTGCTGTACAGCTCCAGAGACCACAGGACTTTGAATTCCTGGAAAAATAAAAACAACTTTAATCTTAAAAGCTGGGGAGCCTTTAACTTCCCAGTTCATGTAGAGATGGTGGTAACACTCCTGTGTAAAGCCATATCTCCCTTGTGCCCTGACAAAACCTTCTCAGCAAAAACGTCTCATTTTGGTGAAGTTATTAAGGGTTTTATCCTGATCACCAATAACACAGAACAAAGGGGTAACAAATCTGATGAGTTTTATTAGTTAGTTCTGTTTTTTCCTCTTATAGCTTCTACCTTTATTTTAGCAATGTGGGCTTTCTTTTCCCAGTCCAGAGAAATCTAGTCCACGTACACATCAAAAGATTTGACCGAATACGAAAGTTATGTGCAACATTAGCTTGGTGTCTGCACTTCCAGGAATGAATGAGACACTATGGAGGCACATTCCCAGCTGGTGCAAATTGCCATCCCCACACAGAAGCCGGTGGACCAATGACAATATAAGCCAGTCTGCTCCTTAGTGCATGAGGGTTCAACTTCCTCCAACACAGGCGCACACACACACACACAAAATCAGAAAATACACTTTAAAAATCTAATAATACTTACTTGAGGCTTTTAAACTCCTGAGGGGTAGATAGACACAAAGCAGTAAACCAGCAGAGGGAAAGAAAAACAGTTAAAAAAAAACCTAATAAAAAATAGTATAGG
>NW_008825114.1:4541968-4550069 GCF_000699105.1 Pygoscelis adeliae
AGGGGTAAAAATTATAAAGGGAGCTAATTGTTGTGCTTGCTGTGGTGGCTTGCCTGGAAATGAACCTATGAGTTGAAGGCATATGGTGCTTATGTTGGAATTGTTTTCTAAACAGACTTTTTGCCTGTGTGTCTTTTTCACCTCTTTCAAACATCTTGTGCCAAAAGCAGTAAAAACACTGCTGCATTAAACATAAATCAGGGCCCTGTGCCTGCAAAGGACCTCTGTTGTTGGAGGGGGGTTATTGGGCTAGGGATGAAAGGAGACCTACCACTGCATTGATCTGAGGTGATTGTGTGGAGCATATTCAGCTAGGATGCTTCTAGCTAGTTATGACAATGTGGAACATTCAAGCAATTAATGAACACATGCTTCAAGTAGAAAGGCTGAACAAGAGATTTAACTGGATGTGCACGTTTCTTCAACTAAATGTATTCTAAAAGAATACACTTTTATGTATTTGTTTTGATAGAGTATTTTACCTATCCAGAGTAACAAAGGGCCCACATCAAGACGCAAAAATATATACTGGCTATTTGTGGAACAGTGTGAAACCATTTGTTAAATAATTTTACATAAAAGGAGCTACTCCACAAGTTACCACAAATTCACTAGGAATTTAGTGTGGGGACAAGCCGCACTGTCACACCTGCAAACAATTTTCAGAAGCCCAAATTTGAGAACTTGTTCCCCCTGTTGCTAATTTGCAACTTGTTTGGTAAGATTTTAACCCTTCCATACTAAAGGCATGGTTCTTACATCTGTGATCTCTTCAGACCCCCAAATCATGAGGTGGACCTATCTGTTTCCTACTTGCAACAGAAACTGTCAGCGTAAATGAAGACTCTGCAGGAAATTATGCTAGCAGTTTATACACTTGCATATGTAATGTATGACCAATTACATATACTAACGGGTATGTATGACCTTTACACAGAGAAAGCAATGAACAAATGTCTGGGGCTTTTACGTGGACTGTAGGTGGAAGTTAGCTTAAAGTGAAAGTGTTTGCCCTTATATTTCCAGATATTTGACGCAATTTTTTAGTGAGAAGGGACACTAATCTGGGTATGCTAACTAAACTTCCCTGCATATTCAGCCTGCTAAATTCCACCCATGATACCAATGAGGGACAATGCTTCCTTAGCAAATCACCCTGTCAATGGGTGGCTAAATTTCTACAGGGTGTCATACAGACTGAACACTGTTTATAAAGCACTTGGGAATTACTTCTGCTTTTAGAAAGCAGGAGAAACTCATCCATATGTTACACCTCAGGGAAGGAGACTGGGGAAGGTATTGACTCTGCTGTTGCATCCTCCCCATCACTCAGTTCTGTGGAAGACTGCTCAGGGACCTTTGTTGAGATTATGCTCAGTCATCTGTTGAGGCATATTTCCTGCTTTGGGGACAGACTCTCAGCTACAGTACTGCCATCCCTAGCACTGCCAGCGACCCCTTGTGCAGGGGGAATAATCCCATCCTCCTCACTGCCATGGATGTGGAAAGCATGCCATGTGCATGTGTGGGTGTGCTTACTCTGTCAGGTGAATGGAAGGAGAGTGCAGGAGAGGTAGCTTTCATGTGCAGCAGTGTGCAGAAAAGGCAATATGGCTAATCAGAAAGCAGTGTTGTGGCAGGGCCAGAAAGAAACAGGGCTCTGGCACTGGGGTCTTCAGCAGATCCTAGAACACCCATCGCTCTTGGAAGCTCATAACCCGTCTCCTTCCACAAGGAACAGAGCCCAGGTGGAAACTCTGAGCCGAAATGCATAAAGTTTCCTTTCTTCAAAGTGCTTTTATTCTCTTGGCATAGGGACAAATTGTGCCTTGAGGGCCAGATCTGCAAGTGGATCCATATGGAGAAATCTTTATGTGTTGGGAACATCATTCAAGTCAACGGGACGCTGTGAGGGCACAGAAGCTTGCCAGGCCCAAGCTGCAATTTGAAAAGTGTTTTGTGTTCCTTCAAGGTGAAAGGCATACTATAAACCTCAGCAATAATTCTTTTAATAAGAAAACTATTGTGCTTGGTTTTTTTTAGCAGCAAAATGCAACAGAAAACCAAAACCTACATAGCTTCTATACAACAGATATTTTATTTTTTTTCCCAACAGGTGGAAGGAATTTTATCTCATACTTTGAGCTACAGGGAAAAAAATAATCCAATGGATAGCTTATCCATACCACAGGTATCAGAAAAAGTACAAGTCCTAAGAGATCTAACCTAATTTTATAGTAAAACTGAAGGCATTCCAGGCAGCACAAACCATGTTGGGTCTGTTCAGGGGACAGGATGACAAATTGTTTTCACAAAAAACCCACCAAACCCTATAAATTGTTACTGAGTGAACTTGAAAGTACATTTAGGGAGATCTGGTTATGGCATTTGAGAGCAATGTGGGACCATAAAGGTAGTATTGTATATATTACCTTCGTGTTTCATATGTGCTGTTGTTGGCTGCAACCTGACCTGATGAAATGAGCATAAATCTGTGAATCAGAAATTTCTGTGATTTTACTCTCTATTCTATTTATTTGCTGTATCACCTTGAGTAAGTGACTAAACCTAGCCAACAGAGGTCTTATTTGTAGTTGCCTGTTTGATACATGTAAAGGGTTTGCAGGTCAGCTGCATAAAGCTTGAAGGCAGAGGCTGAAGGCTGAAGGCACTCCTCATCTTCATAGAGCCAGCATTGAGATTATCCTAGCAGTCTCCACTGCAGGGGCCAAGGCAGTTTCCTGGGCCTGTGATACAGACAACACAATCAGCATGCAAATTAGATCCCCCTTCACTTTCCTACCCAATGTTGTAAGATGAAACTAGACTTTACGTCAACTAATTTGGGTCCTTCTGTCACAGTCACAACATAAAAGAGGGATTCTTGGCTTCTCTTTCCATTCAGGCATCACAGGGACCTTCTATCTAGTGAGAAGATAAAAAGGTTACTATTAATCCAGTAAAGGTTAAGTGTCATTTTGTTAGATGTCTATCTCCAACACAAGTCCAGTCTTTCCTTTGCAAGCCCATATTTCCCTGTGAAATGTCTGCTCCCATTACATGTGTACTGCAAAACACATGCTGGTTGTTGACTTCAGTGAAAGCAGGACTGGGCCTAAGAGAGTTGCCTAACTTACTTTGCTACATATTGTAAGATCATCCCTCACTGGAACAGAGGGACCAGATGGGTGGTAGTGGTTTGAAGGGAATGTGTACCCCGCAGTCAGTTTTTTTTTTCTGTTGCCTGCTCTTGACCTTTCAAGAAGTATGTTAAAATGACTACAATCCAAGAAGGCATATTGTATATAAAATGAATGACAGCTCCTAGCGCCACCAAGAAAATCAAACCTTTTGTTTATTTAAGATTTTTAAAAATACATCTGGGAGTAGAAGTCACAGAGTTATAAATGAGCTCCCCGAACACCACCAAAAAAAATAATTATAATAAAAATAATGGTACCATATTCCCTGATAAACCTGTGCCAGAAAAGCTCTTGGGGATCAAGTTTTTGTCAGTCCCCAGCTTTTACCAATTTAAATTCTTGGCAGCATATTAAAAAAAAAATGTAGAAGGTATTTGAGACTGCAATCCCTCAGGTACTAAATCTAGTGTTTCCTGGCACTAGATGAATGTTACTGGAGTTAAAACCTAGCACCATAGCACCAGATCTCCATAGCTGTTCATATTTATACTTAACAGACAAATATGTCATGCTTTCAATATCTCTTTACACTGCCAATTTTTCCTCACATTTTTTTCTCTGATAAAAACAAAGGTAAGAAAGTTCCACACAGTGGCTGACATCAGCCTATTTTTGTTTGCGTTTCAAATTTCTAGGACACACCTTTTCCACCCTGAAACTGTTGCTTTACACTGCTTTTTAATTACCTTCTTGGTAGCAAAAAAGGAGGAAGAGCACATTACCTGCCAGGTATACGCACATCCTCAACACACCACAGCAAGTTTTCCACTCCGCATAGGTGGAAACAGGAGATTTCTCAGATTCTCACCCCGAATCTTCAGACCAGTCCACACTGGCTTCTGTCATGGTACAGACTAAGGTTGCGCTGCAGCCAAGTTAGTCAGCTATGCTCCTTCTAATGCCAGATACCAAGTGGAGTTTGCTCTCCGGCCACACCTTCCCCATTTTCTGCTTCCCCCACACCATTCTCTGTCACCCAAGTCTGGGGATATTTAGTCTAAGTTCAGGGGGACTCGCGGTGCTGAGGCCTCCCCATGCAGGAGAGACCGAGGCTTTCTATTCCCTCTGCTGTGCAGGGTCGTCACTGAGAGTACAGTCACTCTTGATGATGACTTTGAAGACTAAGTAGATAGTCTGGCCTTGCACCATGGAAGTGAACCCTAGTATCACAGCTGACTTCAGGGCAGGTCCATAGTGCCTCCTCTAAAGACTGTCTTTGTTCTTTTTTTCCAAACTTAGATCTTTACCTTAGTGTAACAAGGTAGTTACCTAGTGTAACAAGCACCTGATGCAAGTCTTTTGCGATGCCTGACCAGATTACACTATTCATTTTTTTCACACTTTTTTATAGAAGCCATCTTTCTTAATTGCTATTTTTTCCACACATTTATGAATCTTCAAGGACTTAAAGACAGAATTGCTTCCAGTATAAATCCAGCCTCCTAGGCAAGTGAAGGATTCATTACCCAATATTCAGTCACTGCTTTCACCTTCTGACCTTTCCTCTTAAAATGGAACCACCACAACTGGCCAAAAAATAGACATAAAATGCCTAGCTATTGGTGAAACCAGCTATTCCACTTATTCATGCTGTGCCTGCAAAAGCAATGATTCAGCTCCATTGACTTTGCTACCAAAAATAATCAAATCAACAAGCATAAGGAGTAGGTAAAATATCTGAAGTCACTTCTACATTAAAGCTATTAAGTCACCAAATTCTATTCTTGTTTCCATTCATGCATCCTCATCTCTTTTTCAAACTCATGGAGCTACCCAGAATATAAATCTAGACAGTGAGTGACCCAGATAGCATCTTAGCTCCATCCTGTAAAAAAAAATCTCTCTCTACTGCTTGCATTCTCAGTACTCAGTAGGTGCCTTGATCTGCTGAATCCTCCAAAGGGGAGGAAAACAGAAACACAGGTTTCTGAAGGATTTTCTCCCAAAAGGATGTTTATGTCCAGAAATGTACCTTTGGGGTACATTTCAACACACAGAGCCAGGGAGACAACACACACGGGTTGTCTCCCTGGCTCTGAAGATAGAGTTTGGCCCTTTGCAATCTGTTCTGTTCCTGTCCTTTTTGCTGCCTCCCTTGAGATCTGCCCTTGCCATATGAAAAAAAGAGGGAAGAGGCATGTGTGAATGTGGCCCAGGAGGGAGTAAGCAGGGGAGAAATGTTGGGTGAGAGTGGATGGTTATGTATTTTCTGTATGATATTCAGCTTCGTATTGATTTCATCCATTTGGTGGGCTAAACATGAACCTAATAATCAGATCCTGCTTAAGCCTTGTGCTTCCCCGGTAATTGACTCTTGCATATTGATTAAGATGTTGATGTGTCCCACTATTTCTCAGTGGTAATGCAGCTGAGAATGGGCCTTCTATCCCTGCGTTCTCAGCACTCTCTGTACTGCTGTCACCACACTCCCTTTAATGGATAAAGCTGTCATCCTAAAGCTAGAATATCTTGCAGGCACAAAGACGAAATTAACTGTTCAATAATTTATGGGACATGGAAAAAACTTTACCCAACAACTTCAATTGATTGCTGTAAGTGTTTTGACTGCACTTGCCTGCTTTGCATAAAGTCAGCTACTTTGGAGAGCCTGATTTCCATTTCCAGTAGTTTCTTGGCCCTCTCTACAATACAAGATTTTTAAGAACTTTGGCTTGCTTCAAGGGATTTTCCTGTATTGTGCAGACCTGGCATTTTTTCACTTCTCTGTAGATTCATGAGAAAATCAGGATCTTCAGTGAAATATGGTTGGTGAGCTTTATAAGCAGAGATTAAATTCAAGTGATTTAGACTGTTTTGAGGCTGTCCAGTTTTCCAACTCAGGTACCACAAAAACAGGCAATCAGTGGACTATGCCATCTGTGGGCTTGATCATAGGCAGGGAAACCTTTCACCATTTCAGATCAGTTCAAGCTAATAATTATTGAAATATCTTGTCATTTCAGAACTCCTGAAGTTAGCCAGTGGACACAGTCCTGCTCCTGGAGATGTGAGTTCATATCACAAAAGCAGACCATAACAGTTTTAGGAAAAAAGGTCTATGCAACAAATTATGTCTCTTCTCAGAATGGTAGATGTTGTCATTTTGCTGACACTGTATCGTGTATTAATCAGTGGCAACAAGAACTTCATTCTCCAGGTATTCCAGTCCGGCACCTTTCATTATTGCCAGAGTCTTTAAAAACAAAATGCTCTTTCCCACCTGGCTGCCTGTTTGTAAAATGATTTTTTTTTTTTTTTTGTAGTTGACATTTCTTATTACACTTTCTTTTTGTTAGTGAATTCGGTGCTCATGAAACATGACACACGTAATGGTTGGTTAAAGCCAGGCACAATAGAAAAAAAAAGATGGTGGACATCCTTCTGAGATAATTTTTCTCATATATTTCCATTCTGCCCTACAATATCTCTTTCTGTATTCACAGTGACATTATAATGGCACATGAGAAATTCACCATTAGGAAAATACGTTTGTATTTTGGAGGGAAAAGGTTAAGGAATCCTTTGTGAAACATGATAACCAATCTGAAGGATTCCAGTCCATTAGGACCTTGAGAAAGGAAACTGAATCTGACATCTTCTAAAGGTGGCAGACACTATGTGGTGTCAGAGAATGGTGAGCAAATACTTACCCACATCAGCCCAATTTTGGGCTGTCATAACATGGTTGAATTTTCTTGTTTCAAGCCCAGGTGATTCAAAAGTTCTTAATTAACCAAGGTGTAATGACATTGATCTCCCTATTTATCCAAAGTGCAGTATTCCAGTGAAACTTTAAGATCAGCTAGGTTGCGTTGAACTTGCCATGACTTTACAAGCAGTTGTGTCTGTATCATTAATTTGTGCTGGTAAGATCAGATATTAGCATACCAAAGCCTGACACTTCTAATGGGTATTGGACTTCAAGCAGTAGGAAAATGTCTTTAAGATGTTGCAAGTTCTCAATTTGCTGCTCTCACAAAGGAGCAGCTGGCCACAACCTGCAGTGAAGTGACATCTCGGAAGATCTAGGAAGATTTAGGCTTGCTATAGGAAAATAAAAATCCATTTTTAGATTGCTATATTGGTCAGCATCCAAAGAGTTAACATATAGCTACCTAGGGCCACATCTAGAAGAAAAGCGTACATAGTACTCGCAATGTGAAGAGGAAATCAAAACAGAATGAAGCAAATAATAAAACCATATCCAGTCGTGTTTATTTGCTTTTCTCGTTTCAAGGTGTTAATCCTGTGTTACTGAGAACATTCCCAGAATATTTCCCAGGTGGAGACACAAATGCACCAGCATTTCCTGCCTCTATGTACTATATTTCCATTTGTTCTCCTTCGAGAAGCTCTTTCTAAACAGTTCCTCCAAGTGGGAGGCTGTGTTGATTTCCAGTTTATTGTAGTGGTTGGTAGTTCAGCACCAGCCGTCAGAATTTTCAGTAGTCTCTGCTGTTTGCTGCGGAGCCTGTTCAAAGTCCAGGCCTCTGGAAGGATCCCCAGGAGGACTACAGCTGGGCCTGTTTGGATATCAAAGTCCAAATTAAAAATTTATGCCAGTGTTTGAAAAATATCTGACCAAAATCTTGGTATGGATTAAATCTCCCTTGCCATGCAAGCTTATCCAACTGGGGCTGGAGGATTTATTTTTAAAGTGAAGAAAGGACCAAGTAGCTGCATAAGCTGATTCAGGTCAGATGTTTGTTAGCTAAATTATCACTGGTAATGAAACTTTCTAGACCTCACAGGGAGGCTAAAAGAGCTCTGGCTTTTCTCTTGCTCTCTCGCTCTTCCTTTTCCTTCCTTCCCTCCTTCCCTCCTTCCCTCCTTCCCTCCTTCCCTCCTTCCCTCCTTCCCTCCTTCCTTCCTTCCTTCCTTCCTTCCTCCCTCCCACG
>NW_008825114.1:4550471-4602237 GCF_000699105.1 Pygoscelis adeliae
TCCCTTCCTTCTCTCTCATCTTTCTTTTTATTTCTCTATTTCCTTTCTTCCTTTATTTCCCCACCTCCTTCCTTCCCTCCCAACTTCCCTCCCACCCTTCCCTTTCTCTCTCTTTTCTATTTGAAGTCAGAACTCACAGCAAATCAATATCCCCACTACTTAGCATATAAGGACACCCATTCACACTGGGGGATGAAAATTCCTGTACCTGCCAGCACTAAAATTCAAACTGGGTCATCAATAACAACAGTGGGACAGCAGTAACAATATGTTGTTGGACCAATTTCTTGGGTTCTGCACTTCATAGCTGAACTGAAAGCAGACAAGAGCTTGCTCAGCCACCCTTTTGTAATGACTCCTCCGAGGGCTATAGGATGAGGCTGAGCAAACAGGGACGACTGAGAAGTCTAAAGTGGCTGTGCTTTTAGTTGATAAATAACTTGCTTACATCTTCCCACAATATACTGTCTAGAGCCACTTGCATATCTGCTGGCTGTTTTTTTGCTAAAAGACTATAGGTTAGTACAGTAGGGGGGCGGACACTTGTGTGCCTGTCAGACCTTACTCTGATTCTTTCCTGCAGGAAGCAGAGCTCTGAAATTAGCCAATTATTTTACAGGGCTGCGGGTAAAGAATAAGATGTCTAAGTTATCCCAGTTAGATCCACAGGGCAATAGTGGATCAGCAGAGTTAGCTTGGTTTGCTACTTTTTCTTTAGAAAAAATCCCTGAAGTTGTGGAAAGCAGCCATCCTTCCCCCTAAAACCTCGTAAGATCACAGAATTCCCCACACTTGGTCCTGCTCCATAAGAAGTCTTTGTACTCTTTGCATGAAAAACTTTTGTTTGTTTTGAACCTACCTCCCACTAACTCCATTTGCCACTCCCTAGTTCTTAGGGTGAAAAAGAGAGAGAAATTGATCGCTATCCGCCTCCTCTCTGTCACCATGATTTTACAGATAAGAGAAGGAAGGGATTCAAGCCTGCCTGGGAATCGTATTTGCTGGCCATGCGTGGGGCTCAGACTAGACAAGCAGATACATCTGCCCTGCAGCTATGTCCTAGAAAAGCCTAGCACTCTGTCTCACAGAATGAGGACAGCATCCAGCCCAAGAAGCCTGTAGCCACTTCTGTGTCCTCTTCACCGAGCCCATGGAGACTTTGCTGTTCCCCCGGGCAGGCCTGGTCAACTACTGCTGGGTGCAGGTGGGCAAGCAAGAGGATACTGCCACCTTACTGGGGGTCTTCAGGGCTTTCTGGTTGCCAGCGAGAGGGCCTTGGAGCATTTCACCCAGGGCAGTGAAACATGCCACAGAGAGGAGGAAGTGCCACCAGAAGCATATGCTAAGGAGCAGTAGTGAGTCCCAGTTTGAGGCCCTTCAACAGTAGTGTCATTCAAAAGGGTGCAGAGGTGTCTCCAACCTGAGTCCTTAAGCAGGGTGGACCAGACAGCAGGAGCACTACAACCTGATTCCTCCTGTGACCATCTGCCACTGCCAGCCACGCCTGCACAGCCTCCAGGCACCTTTACAAATGACACCTGGAGGGCACCAGCAAACAAGAGCATCCAGGCAGCTCCCTGCATGGCATGTGTGTGCACAACTGTGCATGAGGTCTGATCTCACCCAGAGTACCCCAGCACCGGTGGCAGGTGAACCCCAACATGCTCTGGTGGTTGACCTACCAGTGGAGGGTGAAAAGATCAAAGTGGTGGGCCTGCAGTCTGGTAAGAAGCAAGAGGTTTTTTGTCAGCCTTGTGGCTTCCGGGGAGGTTTTTCAATTATTATTTTAATTTTTTACATAAGGCAGGATGTGCTGTGCGTCTCCTCTTCCAGAGCTCTGCCCTCTAGGCAGAGACGCAGCACCCAGACTGGTGGCCCAAACCTGTGTGGCAGGGAGGGTTCACAGCCCTCAGTTTTGTTTATTCTGCTTTTGCAGACACAGGAGAACACTGCCACTGGAAAATTCTCTTTGTTTCTCACGTGCCTCTGAGGGCCAGACCAGAACAAAGCCAGTGTTTATGTTCCCTGTCTTTCTGCAAGTAATCCGCCCCAGGCCGTAGCCCCAGCAGGCCCCTGGGCACGCTGCATCTGGGTGGACTCAAAGGGTTTCCAGCTGGCCCACGCAGGCCAGGGTGGTCTGCCCTTCCTTGTCTGCTGGCAGGCCTGCCCCAGTCCAAGCCAGCCCCTGTAAACGAGAGGCAGGGGGGGTGGACAGCCATCTCTCTGCTCCCTTGTGGGCCTGTGCCGAATGGAAGATGGCCCAATAAACAAGGGGCGGAGGCTTTCCTTGTGCGCTGCAATTGCACTTTGACTTACTTGAGCCAGCTCCCAGTGAAGAAGGGATGGGCTGCTTTTAAATGTTTTCTCTTGCTTTTTTGGTCTCCCAGTAGGGCAGGCAGTCTCTGGAGTGCTGTTAAGTGTTGCCTGGCTTTCAGGGCTTTCTCCTAGCTAGCAGCCTCTCTCTGTGAAGCCAATTCAGCTTACTTGCACTTGACAACGTGAAGAAGATTCTTCACATGACAATAATAAAGTATTCACTTTATAGCATGTTCTCTCTGGACTCCAAACCCTTGGGGAAGGTCTTTATTCCTATCATTTCTCTCCCTTCTCCTCCCGACCTTTCTACACAGCATGTGGGGGGCCCATGTCTGGTGCATGTCCTACTCTATGAGTAAGCTGTTAGTTTCTACAGGGAGAGACAGCAGTTCAAGGATGCAAGTCTAGTAGGACTGTTGCATAAAGAATTTATATTGGTATATAAGAACACAGAGCAAGGCAGAAGACAAAGATGTTAGAGAGGTGAGGTAGGAAAGACTGGCTACTTGATGCACCCATGTTCATCTTGTATTTGGTTGTACAGGGAGTGGTTGTCCATTCTGGCTGAAGGAACATTTGCTGAAGCAATCACTCTTCTGAGGAAAGAAGGAAATCATCCAGTCTCCCACTCCACCATAGCTGAATCGTAAAAAATACATAAAGAAATGATTTTTTTTTTTCCAAATGGGGAGTAGGGGTGGTTTTGCTGCAGCAGAGCAGGGAAATCTGGCCCAGAGGACCCTGCAGGCATCAACAAGAGGTACAGGTGTCATGAACTCCCTGTAACAACCCCTTTCTTCAGCTTGCCATGTGTGGCATGGTTGGGACCCCTGGACCAGGGGGGCAGTGTCATTTGCACAGGAGTGTGGCTCAGTGGGAGGATGCTGGTGTGGCCACCGTGGGCAAGGCCATTGTGGCTATCTGTGTGTTCCTGCAAGTGGGCTGGTGGGTCCCTACACTGCAGAGACTGCTCCTTGTGATCAGAATAACTGCTGCAGCCTTGCAGTGGAAGTGGGGTAGAAATGTGACTCTTGCCTACATCCCCAGCAGAGCCCAGCACTTTTGATGAACCAAGAGGTGAGCACAGCCACCTGCCTTCTTCTCTGACTTTTCTATACGCTTCCACAGATATCGCAGTCTTCCTCATTGTCCCTTCTTGCCCAAACCTAGTGAGAAGCCAGCTCTGAAACTCCCATTGCTGCCTCAGGCTGTTTACCATTAGCAAAGCTGTAGAACTGAATTACTTCTCCTCATCTTCCATGGCCCTGCAGTCTGCTGCAGATGGAAAGAGAGGGTCACAAGCTAAGTCTTTATGTGTCCTAACTGAATGGGAGTGGGTGGGAAGGGGGAACAAATTCTTTCCCAGCTGCCCAAGCAGCTTAAAAGAGGTGCACAGTTAAAGGGCAGCTGGCTGAAGCTGGGCACTGGCAAGAATGAGCTCATGAGGGTAGAATAAGAACGTAGAATATTGGCTACTGAAATAGTTTATGGTAACGAATATGTGAAAAGTACTTTGAATTTTCATTGGGAGGAAGCTATGTCCTGGTTGGATTTCTTCAAGATAGCTCTGCTCACCTTTCAGCATGTCCCGGGGTTACAGGATGCAGAAGGCTTTTGATTACAAAACTTGAGATATCTCCAGAGATCTTTATTATTTCTCATGATCTCCTGCTATCACTCATAATTTTGCCTTCTTTTTGTGTAATTTTGTGTTATTTTTCAAAAAACCTAAGGAAGATAAGTCATCCACCACTTAAAATACCAAAGGAAGCCTGTCTTTTTTTCCCCATTTCACTGTCTCTATTTGCATGGAAGCCAGACTGGGTTACATCAGTAGTCAAAGGTCCTAAATTGAGCAATTGATCAGAAACACACTGGAACATCCACGTGTTGCAACCTTTCCAGACTTACCATTTCATTCTCTTCAGGGCTGTCTCATGCTTCTTGAGGGAGATGACTACAGCTCAGGGAAGGGCTTGGGAAAAAGAGTAAAGCAATCCTTTCTCAAATTCCTCAGCTTCTTGTCTTTACAGCAGTGTGCAAAAGCGCATGTTCATCCAGCTTTCTCAGGTTTCCCAGCTTTTTTGGGAAGCAGCGGATACTGCTCCTAAGCCAGAGATACACCATAGAAGGATTCATCTTTTCTTGTGAGAGAGGATGCATGGTAATTCTTGGTGTGTAGTGTCTCTCTGAATGACTTGTTCTGAGATGCAGAAAACAAATCATAGAATCACAGAATCATTAAGGTTGGAAAAGACCTCTAAGATCACTGAATCCAGCCGTCGACCCAACGCCACCACGCCCACTAAACCATGTCCCTAAGTGCCGCATCTACACGTCTTTTAAATACTTACAGGGATGGTGACTCAATCACTTCCCTGGGCAGCCTCTTCCAACGTTTAAGCACTCTTTCAGTAAAGAAATTTTTCCTCATGTCCAAGCTAAACCTCCCCTGGCACAGTGAAAAAGTTAAAAAAAAAGAGAAAGTGTGCATAAGAGAGTAGACCGTGGGAGTGCCCTAGGCAACCCACTACAGATCTCAGCACAAGGGTAGGTCGCAGGGGAAGGATAATTTTGGCAAATACAGAGGTAGGACCAGGAATTGCAGCATTTTCTTTCCCTTAACCTCCTCACAACTGGCTGCTCTCCACCCACCCAGCAGCTATAGCCTTTCTTACTCTGTGGGAACAATGGCAACCTTCTCTGGCATGGCAGTACAGCCAGCAGAAGCTGCTTGAGCAGTCATTCCTCACCACTTCTGCCTAAACTGAGTTTACTTGAGGGAGGTGGATGGAAGCATCTGGCAGTTCATTCTTGGTCTGGCTGATCGTTGCTTCCTGGGAAAGCTAGAGGGACATTGGAGACAAAAGGGGTCGATACCTTCATAGCTGCACACATCACAGGAGGCAGGAACTGTGTACCAGAGCTCAGTGTACATGATTACCTTTTGCAGTTGTCCTGCACCAGATGATTGTGTCTGGTTTACTGCTCATGTAGGGAATCTGCAAACATATGTAACCCGAAGTTCAACAAGCTGATAAGCTTGGCAGATACATGCACATTCTCGCCTGTAAATCTTAGCTCAGCTCTCAAGTATGATTGCAGTGGTACAGCACAAGCCAGATTCTGATCTCATTTACACCCTTGCCAATGCAGAGTAACTCCACTGATGCCAAAGTGTAGGCCTAAAAGCTGTCCAGCTGTGGCCTAAGCTGGAGTTTCATTGATGTCCAGCATGAGAAAGAGTTGCATCTAAACTGTGTTTCCTACAGTGGACTGTGCATAATGAACCAGAATAATTGAACAATTGTGAACCAAAGCACAGGCTGACACAGACACAAGTCTGGACTGTTTTGAGATCTGTGATAAACGTAGTAAATTTATAACTATTCCTTATCCTGTGGCTGTGCTTTTTTTTTTTTTTTTTTTTTTAAATCCACAATATCCATAGTAAAGTTTTGCCAGGTCTGATAGTAGGTGGCGGCAAACTTTTTAGCAGGGCCTGTGGCAACAGGACAAAGGGGAATGGCTTTAAATTAAAGGGGAGTAGATTTAGACTAGATATAAGGAAGAAATTTTTTACGCTGAGGGTGGTGAAACACTGGAACATGTTGCCCAGAGAGGTGGTGGATGCCCCATCCCTGGAAACATTCAAGGTCATGCTGGATGGGGCTCTGAGCAACCTGATCTAGTTGAAGATGTCCCTGCCCACGGCAGGGGGGTTGGACTAGATGACCTTTAGAGGTCCCTTCCAACCCAAACTGTTCTATTATTGAATTATTCTAGGTGGGATGCTCTTTTCAGCATTTACTTGTGAGGCTTCTGATCTGTAGATGTAGGATACACAGGAACATCATCAGAGGTGATAAGTCTGATGATATCCAAGCCTCCCTCTTCCAGTGTAAGGGAAAGTTTCTGTTGATGCAACATGCACAAAGGTGCCCAATACCTACATTAGACTTTCTTTTAGGTCCTCAGGGTGTTAACTATTCCAGCTTAGACTCAATTGTACATTAGCAAAGTGGGTCAAAGTGGCTTAAGATATTGATATATTACACAGCTATTGATATCTTACATAATCTTCTGATTTGGCCCCTTCAGTCTGGACCGAGATTGAAGATCTGCACAAGAGTTCTTTGTGTGTAGAGACAGGAAAGCTGCAGCACTGCAGTAAATTGAAGAAAGGGCTGGAGAAGAGCAAATGGAGAATGAGAGGAATGAGAGGAGGGTGGAGAAAAGTTTAAAAGCAAGATGAAGAGGAGGAATAAGAAGACTCCACAGGGTCAGACAGAATCTGATAAAATTTGACAAAAGCCTCAACATACTTGGAGGTGTTTTATAAGCCTTCTAACCTTGTAACATTTTCCCATCAATAGTCCAGAGGTGAAGTGATTTATGAATATACATGTTACACAGTTCTCTGTGAGCATCTTGATAAGGTAAATATATCACCCAGCAGGAGGCTACACTGCACACTAGTCTCCTTCCTCAGAGAGAAATTCAGTGTTGTGGGCCCCAGCTATCCCTTTCTGACATACGCAGGGCACGCAGTTTAGTTCTTCATTAAAAAATGTCCCATCGAGATGTTTAAACACAGATCTCCCTGTAAGAGTGAATACATTGAATTGCCCTCCATCCAATTCTTCTCCATTTAATTGGTATAAAGCAGCTTCCCCTTGGCTACTTCCTCCCTTGAAATTACATAAGTAGCCTCACTAGAAAGGCATAGGTAAATATTTTACACTGCACACCATGGATTAGGAGCACAGCTCCCATTAACCAGAGCTGGAATCATGCGGCTGATTTTCCCCTCACACTGCGCTAGAAACGTACCCTACAGGATGCAGAGACTGGGCTCCCAAGTGTCACCTTATGAAGAAGGTGCAGAACACTTTCATTTAATACTGCATGTGTTTCCATTAGCAGAAACAATTGCTCTCCGTCCTCAGTTTTAAGACTCCCTGTTTCTCTCTATTACAGCTCCGTTTCCAAACGCCTGCCAATCCTCCCTAGTCCTTCCATCTGAGTCTGCAAAGTTTTGAGGATATAACACCACAGCATCTTGGCTTTTATTTGGTTTAAACTTTGTGTTCGCCATTACAGGTGTGCTGAACACTGAGTGCTTCTATTTCTCATGGGCTTACTGCTGCTTAGGAAAGCTTATGTGCCCAGTGTATTGCCAGTTCGGGGTGGCAACTTAAGAGGTGCCAGTAGAGCAGAGGCCTGAGTATCCTGAAACCTGCAAAGCACATGGGGAAAAACCATGTGGCTGCTACTTTGACTCAGAGCACCACAGCAACTGTCCACACTGACATGGCTCCTAAAGAGCGTAAAATTTATGTATCTGTGTAAATTCTAAGCAAAAACCAGAATACGTTCATCATATATGTAAAAATAGAGCTGTAGTTAATATACTATACACTGTGGTCTGTTACTACTCTGGGAAGTGACGTCTCTGCTACCTGCACGGGTATGACGTATCACTTGCCAGATACCAGCTTTCCTCATTTACAACTGTGTTGCTTGATGCCACCACACTTGGTCTTTACCACACAGCAAACTCTTCTTGCCTAGGAAATTTACAAAAGAAAATGGCCTGTTTGAAGTAGTCTGTGCAGGTAAGGTTATGTTGTGGCAGCTAGTAACAAACTTGAATTCCCACTTATGAAAAAATCTGAAAGTTTTTAAAAAATTCTAATTCAAAATTTTAACTTTCAGAAAAGTAAAATTTCATTTTTATGTAGCATTTTTAAAATAAAAAATATGCATAGAAGTGTTGTACTCCAAACATTTAAAATTCCATGACTTAAATAAGCTAAGAGCTTTGCTTTAAATTTCAGCTCAATTAGAAATAGTAGATTAGACTTACTATTTGTATGAATGTATGAAGCGAAACAAAATTAATCAAAATGACAGAAAACATCAGAAAAATATTTTTACTTGATCAGCGTGACGTATGTCAACTTTATCAAACAGCAACAGTGAGCGTGAAATAGTTCCCTTTACCTTTTTTTCTCAAAATTTCACTGAATTTAACTTGTTCTTCAAAAGTGTTTTGATTTTTATTTAACCACATTCCTTAACAGAAATGTCTATTAATTATTTTCACCAGCTTGATCCAGAACACAGCTGCTATAAAATTCTATATATGTCGACCTTCAACATGCAAATCTTTGCTACCTCTTTCTGATCCTGTCTTTTGTTTTGAGTTCTTTGCTAATAAGTAATGAAAATGTTACAGCCTTACAGCTTGTTTTGTGGTTGCAATTACGTAATCATTATTAATGAAGCAACAATGTCAAAACTGTGTGAAACCAAACTCACATTTAAGCACTTACAATAAACAGATATAAAACAACAGATGTCTCAGTTTTTGTTCTCCAATGATTTCATCCCTTGTTAAAAATAAACGTCTGGTTTAAAAAAGAAAAGGGCTTTTCTCAACTCTTACAAATTAATTGAATCCAGAGCCTGGTGATACAACTAAGGAGTTCTCTTTTTTCTTTTTTTCTTCCCAAAAATTGTTTGTGGGGATACTTTTATTCAGTAAGCAATAAATTCACTTCAAAGCAATCCAGAAATTCTAGGAAGTCAATGGTGTGATGGTCATCTGCCCCAGTTGAAGTGTTGGCCCCTGATATCAGTCAGAGGTGTAGCCAAAGCGCCAGGCTTGCCTCCAAACTTGAACACCCTGAAAAGATTTTAGGACAGAGATGGTTTCTGTCCACGGTTTTGGTTCAGCCAACTGATACTGGTCAGTTACAAATGTTGGTTCAGATTTGGGTCAGAATTTGTCAATAGGTGCAGGGAGGTCTCTGGATCTGGGGAAAGCCAGCATTCAGTTTTATGCAAACATCAAAAATCCAGATGCTTATTTGAACCATCCACATCTGTTAAGTCTGCAAAGCTGGGCTGGAAATTTAGCTGGAATAAGTTTCCCTGCAAGATTTCATAGACTTCATAGTTGAACTTGTGGCCAGAAATACCAGAGCTTCTTTTGGTATTTGAGCACTTTTTATTCCAGTGCTAACTAGGAATGTGTAGGTTACATTTAATGAGCGGGTGGAATACGCAAAAATTTTAAAACTTTGCAAAGATTCAGATCTAGTGAACAGACACTGTGAACAATAAAATACTCAATAAGAAATGAAAGCTCTATTAGCAATTTGTGAAGCAAAGCAAAAATATATTAGAAGCTGGATAGTTTTTTATTTCTCTGAAGGATAAAACTCAATCTACTCTTCACCAGAAGAAAATCCTTGGTAAATTATTTTTTGGAAACAAAAGCATAGAAAAACCCCACTATTTTAAATTTTATTCAGCTTCTTAGTGAAAGTCAGTGTCCAAATTTAGGATTTGGACAATACATTATTTTTCCCCAGTTCTTCTGGCACTGGAACAAGTGCAAAACAACTGTCTGTGCACTTTATTGCAAATCTTGCACAATTTCAAACACACAAACTAAGGTTCTTGCAAATTGCATTCTGAGAATATAGCACATTTATGCTTACAGCACTATAAGCAATGACAAGATGTTTTTGAACAATCTGTTTTCTCAAATTAGATTAACATCATGGAGCAGCACAATCTGCTCATTGACACCAAAGGGACAAAAAAAAATCAGTGCTTTTTTCCCTCCTTCAGGACATTGCTTTGTCAATAGACATTCACTGTCTATGTCATCATGAGGGATGTGGTGCACTTTTAGAGCTGCTGTTCTTTAGAAGAGACACCAGGCTTCACACAGCTCTGCGGATAATCAAGCAGTAAAAATACAGGCAGCAAATGAGGGTCCTTGCCAGCACTGTCCTCCCTGGTCATACCACATATTACATGCAATCCACTTCTAAAGGTGATGGGTGAACAAAATTGCCTAACAAGTTTGTCTGCACTTAAGTAGCAGTACATGACATGCCTTAAGTCACTACTTAAAAAAAATTCACAAAAAGCTTCACCAGTACAAAAGATTAGCAAATAGCTAATGCAACCTTTTTCTGCATAGTACCCTTGAACTATAGCTGAAAGTAACAATAACCTTCCCTTTTTGTGCAGCCACTATAACAATCATACCAAGTTTGTGCATTGTGTAAGTACTCTCATATCCACACTTGCACTGTTAATCCCAGGAACTGCCAATTAAACTTCCTTCTAAATTTATTTATTACATACTTTCCTCTGCAAAACACAATTTTTATTATCTGACAGAGTAAAACCAAACCCCAGGAAACTGAAACTGAGAGTGACCTATGGTTTTAACCTTCAGTCAACATGAAAATAGGTGACTGCTTTGTTTTGCTGGGTTTTGCACATTATAATTGTACTTACAAAGAAATTCCTTGAAAGCATGTGTTGTGTTGAGTGGCTGCATGCAAACAACTTTGGAACTAAGTAACTTTGATCTTTGACTTACAGACTACAGGGCAAAGGTTAAAATCACGAGCTTTGTTGTCCTTTTGGCAGCAGTTCCTTTTGAAGCTTCCTGCTTCCAGTGAAAATGATATACAGTAATATACACAAATTTCAGTGTCTTTGATTGTGTTTGTAAAGGAAAAAATTATCAATCCCATAACTTTTGATATTTGATCAACTTTCTATATATAACTTTCTATAGGTGATCTATATCAACTTTCTATAGATAACATTAGCAAGAATCTGACTGTTCTTGCATAGATATAGACATAGACATGAAAATGAAGCTATTCTCAAAAGACATATTTGCATGCATAGGTAATGGGCAAACAGAGAAGCTAGCCGGCTATTTACAGATTTACATAAGAAAATTTGGGTGTTGTGCACATGACTGCTTATTTGTGCAAGATGGAAGCTCAATATAATAATCCAGGTTAGAAAAATTTGATCTTAAGAGACTTTGTTAAATACTTAGACATTGTCATTCTAATGCATTGTAGACATTTTGTAACAATTCTATTGAAATGAGCCAAAAAATAAAAAGGCTGTTATAACTGTAATGGGAATCCAGTGCTTGAAGACTTTGCGCTGCTATGAACAAACTATACTTATATGGCCTTTTACATAAAAAACCCTAAGTGTGCTGAAAGAATTTACTGAAATCTTATAATACCAGGAATTTTGAGTGCCTTGGCAAAGTGGAAACTTCACAGTTACTCAGACCTGAATTCTGGGACATTTGCTTACTCCCAAGCAAAGCCATTAGCAAGCATCTAGTCCTTAAGGTGGTGTCTGAGGCAGACCTTGCAGGCCAAGACACAGAGCAACAGTCAGTGGTATGAGGTTCTGTGCTATTAATCAGCAGAATTCTCATTTATATGTAGCTAAAGAATTACAGCTGTTTCATACAATGGGTAATAAATGAGCAAGACAAAACAAATGAGCAAAGCAGTCGTGTCCTGCTCCACCACACCCCCTGGTCCTAATTATCCTGTCTCTTGCAACATATCAGTCCATTAACTTCAGCTTGTTTTTTTTGTGTGCAAGTCTTGGGACAGTTGCATCCCAGAGCAAATACACTGGTGACATAAGCAGCAGCCAAACAAATAGCTGGAGTGTAATTTTCTGAGAAGTTGTGAGTAGTCAAAGCCTCATAACATTCACTAATTTGCTCTATCTCTTCTTTTAATCTGACTCCTTCTCACTCATGTAGACTGTTCCACACCTTTCTTTCCCTTCAGCACAGAATATTACAAACACTAAATGCCAAAATATGGCATGAAATGTACCCCTTTACAGCCATTTTCTAGCAAGTTTTGGCCACTATTTATTTCACTGTTGAATTTGACCTAGAGGCATCCACAGCTGTCTTCACTGGTTCTGGCTTTGCTGTGTGTTTTCCAACATGTATTTTCTCATCGTGATGGCTGGGTGCCTCTCACAGGAACCCCAGGTAGTAGAAAGCCATTGCTTACACAAAGCTCAAATGGAAAAAATCCAAGCTGCCTTCTAAACACTTTAAAATAACACTTTCTAATGCTTCCTACGGGTGATGTTGACACATTTACAATGTTGATTTAAAGGGTAGGGGGAACATAGTTCTTCCTGACACCACAAATGTAAAGTTACTGGCCCACCCTATTACTGGAGCCATGCTGAAATGGCTGCCAGCAGATCTTGAGTGCCAGGTACTTAAAACTCAGAAAACAGACAGACGGTGGCCTCCATAGCTGTGAGGAAAACCTTTGAAGGCTCCCCTGCTTTCTGCCCCTCCAGGCTGCAGTCACAGTCAATACCAAGCACTGACACTGCAGTTCCCGAGATATTTGGCCCAACAGTTCCTGAACTTTCTGTGAGCCATTTCAGCCCAGGTTTGCTGTACCAAAGCACATGCTAAAGATTTCCTTCATTTCTTTACCCCATCCTTCACTCGCAGTTCTTTGCTGGAACTAATCTGACTGTAAAGGTTTGTCAGTCTTCAGATGTTCTAATTTCTCAATCACCTGGTCTGACATGATCCTGATTTTCTTCAATATTTCGTCTTCCACCCCTGGGAAATTTATGTCTGTTCCTGGCATTTGTCTCCCATCTTCCTTTGTGAACACAGAGGGGAAAAATTAATTTAATTTCTTTCTCTCTCTCTCTCTCTTTTTTTTTTTCCCCTCAGCAAAGTCTTCTTCTGTCAATAAATTACTCCTGCCACATCCTGGAGGCCAATTGTCTCTTCCTTTGACCCCTATGTTTCTTATGGTTTAAAAAAATGTCTTATTAATCTTTATCTAGGTAGCAAGCTATTTTCCATTCTTCAGCTTTCCTTTTCTTACTGTGGTTCCTTGCTTCCATTCAGTCCTTTCCACAGTCCACTCTGGACTTGATCTTTTAAATTCTTCACATGTCCTTTCTTCACCCTTGATTAGTTTTTCATTTCCTTGTTTCTTTATTAGGTGTTGGCAACTCCGTACTGTAGGTGGCATTTTCTTCTTTCCTCTCCTTTCCCTCATCCCTAGCCCGTGCTGAACCACAGCCCAGAATGATGTCAGGAGAGCATTTAGACACCTTTCCAAGATGTGATACTGACCGCTCTGCTCATTAAAGGTCTTACGATATATTTTGCAAGAACGGGTGCATTAACCCCTGCATCCTGGACCAATTCCAAACAGAGTGATTACTTTCTGACTGCCTGGACTCCCCTTGCAGTTTCGATGGGATACATTAATCTCTACTTGACCTGTATCATAGCATTGCTATCAGCATGTACCATTTTCTACACCAAAGGTGACTGGATGGAAGCTATTTTTCTGTTACAGAAGGTTCTTTTCTAATTTCACAGTGAAAACATTTTTGGAAGGAAGGTACTGATTGTCTTTATTGTTCCATGTTTTCTTCCAGTGATTTATAGCCAGAATTCTTGCACAGCCAGTGTTCTACCTGCAGGCAGTTCTTCCTTCCTCCTCTTTCTTCTCCATCCCCACACGGAATGTACTGCTTAACAAAGTGATATGCACCATCCCCATTTTCTGCTCTTTACACTCTTATTACCAGTTCAGATGATGCCCAGGTCAGACTGTTTACATCCACCACAACAAAAGCAGCTTCAGACAGCACTTCTTGCAGTGGTCTCCAGTTATACATGTCTTAAAAAGGAGCTGTGGTCTTCACAGAGGGCTTTCAACTCAAGAGATTCCTTCCATGACTTCATGTGTAGGAAGTGCTTGCGGAGGTCAGGGAAGAGTAGGAGAAGAAAGCACACTGAGGTGTAAAGTTTGTGTTGTTAGTTCATATAGTATAAATGAAAGCAGCAAGCTGTTTCCTCAGAATAGGTGTTGGAGAAAGACTGCGTGAGTGACAAGAACCAGAGAGAAAACATTTCTAGGAGTGCTGAAAGCATCCCTTAAGGTTGAGAGTGAACTAATAAGGCAGCAATTTATTTAGGTTCAACTCCCATGACTGGTTTGTGACATTTATGCTCTTCTTTATTGTTCTAAAATAAATGGACAAAGCTGTTCCTTTCTGAATTCCTATTGTTAATAAAAGCCACATCCTGTCCGCATGGCTTCCACCATGAAATGACTGGAGGGGAACATTTGACTCACCCAAGATGAAGTCTTCTATTACAAGTTCTTTGACTGCCTTTTCACTTTCTTTCACAGTGTAGCACTTTGACTTCTGAGCTGTTGAAAAAAACCCTTCTTTTCATACTATTTCCTTCTTTTTTTGCAAACCTTGCTGAACTCATGATCTGCTTTGCTCCCCCCTCCCCCAGCATTATCTAAAACAACCAAGTGGTCATGCAAGGCCTTTGCCTGACGACTGTCCATGAACTTTCATTTTGTACCTGTTCTTCCTCCCCTTCCCTATGGCCTTTTATTATCTGTTTCACTATTTTGCACCTGCTCACGTATATTGCTACTTCATTCCCTTCTGCTGATGTGTGCATAAAACTACACGGACATATCTTTGGACTCTCCTTTCTGCTGGCCTGGACTCAACATTATAGTTGTTTCTGTTCCTCACTGTATGTAGCTTCCAGACAGTCCTTTTAGCCTTTTACCTTTACTGATTTTGTATTGTTCCCATATGTCTAAACTGTGGTTGATCCCTTTGTGAATGATTTTGGAAGGATTGCTAGTTGAAAAAAAGCAACAAACAAAAGAACACTTGCATGCTGGACGACAGGGAGTTTCAAACCCCAGTATTTTTCTTCCTAAGAAGGCTCAATTAAAGAAATGTGATTCATCAACAGACCCTGTGATCCTTCAATTGTCTAGCTGGAGTCAATTTGGCCATTTTTATGTTTTGGATATTCTCAGATCTCCCTGACAGAGCAGTCGAATGCTGATCGTCATACACAAATCAGCAGCTTTGATGAAGGCTTTTTAATAAATTCCAGGCTCAAGCAGGCAGGTTCATTCATTTGTTTCTTTCTCTCTTCCCTCCTTCCTCCCTCTCTCTTCCTCTCTTCCCCTCCCTCCCTCCCTCCCTCCCTTCTTCCTTCCTTCCTTCCTTCCTTCCTTCCTTCCTTCCTTCCTTCCTTCCTTCCTTCCTTCCTTCCTTCCTTCCTTCCTTCCCTCCTTCCCTCCCTCCCTCCCTCCTTCCTTCCTTCCTTCCTTCCTTCCTTCCTTCCTTCCTTCCTTCCTTCCTCCCTTCCTCCCTTCCTCCCTTCCTCCCTTCCTCCCTTCCTCCCTTCCTTTTCCTTCCTTCCCTCCCTCTAAGCCTTGAAAACAACAGTTACAAGTGGCAGCAAAATAGAGTATGGAGAAGATTTGTACCAGGGCTGAAGATCTGGTTTACAGTACCTTAATTTCTTTTTGGAGGCATTGGTTATATAGTGCATGGTGTGATCAGATGTTTCTTTAATGCATTCACAATTGCTTGGCTTATTTTACATAGTGAAGGATCACACTATGCTATGCCTCATCATGTTGTTAGTGAACATGACACAATACTAGAAATTAAACATGACAGTTAAATGGCAAAAGACAAATAATTATTGTCAAATCAAGACAATGCTATCAACTTAATTAGCACCTCTCAGCACTTTCCAGGTTTTATTTACAAACATGCTGGGCCAAATTGTTTGCTCGGTTGTAACCATGAAGACATCTATCGTGTATGTCTGAGAGTTCGTTTTCTGCTGTGTTTGCACTTCATTTTTGTAGACAATGTCTGCTATATTCCTTTCCAAAGTGCAATGGCAGAAGATGAAATGTGATTAAGATGGGGACTGAGGGGGAGGTATATTGAAGGCATCAGTATGAGGTATGTGACTGGAAGCAATGAAAGCAGAAAATGTGGTTGAAAACAAGGCTGAAAGACTCAACCCAGTCTCATGAGTCGACGGATTTATGAATGAAAAAGTAATATGTCTGAAGGGACTGGTATGAAGAAAGAGACTGCTCCCTGACAGTCTTTCTCATGCATCCAGTGTTTACGCAGCGGCAGCAGCTGCTGTGGCTGACCTTGGCTGCGCTCTTATGGTCGTTTTGAAGAAGAATGAACTCTGAGTTTATGCCACCGGGCTCTGAAGTCCTCTTTTCAAAGAGGCATACACTATTAGAGGATAAATCTCACTGGAAGGCAATGAGACTTAGACTGTGGTGTCGCTGGGGTGTGTCTGAAAAAGTTAACCTGAAAATCTAGGCCATCACCTGGCCCTGGTGAGGTTGCATATGTGTGTGTGGTACTGGGCGTTGCTATTTATCTTCATCTACCAGCAGCTGTGAGTCTTGTCATGTCTTGTAGATTCCTCTCCAGAAACGTCACATCACCCTGCCTCTGAACAAACCAAAGTCTGGGAGACAGGCTGTTTCACTGTTATCCTTTGTCAAATACACAATCCTGTGGGAAAAGCATGCAATAAACCCACAGAAAATCTTGAGGATGGAGTATTGGTACGTGCTTCATATCATAAGGTGTATGTATTTAGAACAACTTAAAAACATAGGAAAGAGGTGTGAGAACTTCTTACACTCCATAAAAACATACTCTGTACTCCCCTACCCTACTTCTTTTTGAAAGCACATGAAAAATACAGCCGTTGTGGCTCACCTTTCAGAAGGGCTCTGTCAAAACAGGTGACATTTTAAACATATGCTTACTATAGTATATAATACATTAATAAAGAATTTTGGCTTAAGTGTTTTCCTGGAGAGAAACTATTAAAAGAGGCAGAAGGAAGGGTTCTGATGAATATGAAATTGCTACCTACACTACATATAAAAAGCTTCTAAGAAAATGTAAAAACACAGCCCTGCATGAGGAAGAGCAGTTAAGCCGTAAGACATGTAAAAATGCTTGCAGAAAGGTTTGATCTCAGCCATTATTTTAGTTCATTAAAGAAAATGAAGTAATTACTTTTTAACAAGAAACATGCACAAGCACATTACCAGTTCAAGTACACATAGTATGTGTACTTATAATCGTTTTTCAAGAAGGCAGGTAGGATTTAACTGGGTGTTGTTTCCTTTTAAAACACTTCAGGACTGTTTTTATGATAGGTTCAAAATTCTCAGCGGCTATCCTGTTGTGTGACAGGAGTTTACAGCATTAGTTTCACCAGACAAGGACTGGTGGAGTAAAATTAGTCATGTATGTAAATTATAATCATGCTGAATAGTTGTATGTGCTCATTTAGGCATTTTAACAGTGTGTGATGTTATCCTCTCTGCAGGACTAATAAGCATTAGCCATAATGAGGTCAGTCAGTCAGTCAGGCATTATCATGGGATTTAATTGGGACACTGGTCTCTGCTGAAGTGAAAATTAATAACTTTTGTCAATGTTCTGGCGAAATGTTCTGTCTTATTAAACTATGAGGGTCAATTAGAAAGCATTATGTAATAAAGTCCCCAGCAGCAGAACTCAAATTGAGTTATACCACAGTCATTATTCCAGGACGATTGCATTTGAAAATGGAAAACCAGAGTGCCATATGGAGGGCGCAGGTTATATTTACAAGCATTGCATGTTAAAGCTTCGGCAAGAAGGAAACAATTAAATGTAATACTGAAATAAATCAAAGCACTGAAAGTGCCATGTTGTGCCAGGCGCTTAATATAGCCAGCATACCCCTAGATGCAACTAGGCAAAATGGCACCTGTTTATAAGCCTTGTTTGGGTTCTGTCAGACAGTGTCCTCCCTCTGGATCGCTCCAGTGATTCAAAATCTGGGGCACACCTGGAAGACTCAGCCTGGCATGTTGACTCATATAAATAACAGTTTATTGTATGGCTATTAAGACCAGTGATTGCTTTTATTAAAGTGCAGTTATCATGATACAACAAATTAAAGAACTTTTAAAGCATGTTTAACAGCCTCTGATATTCCCTGTTCAGTCATGTTTTACAGTACTTCGAATGCGGGAGATACAAAGCCTCTGCCAGTGCTGGTGTCTAAAGGCAACGCCAGCAGCTGGCAAAGGTGCAGAGGGACAAAGAGGGAGACAAGTATGTTTTTATGGGAACAGTAACAAGCTCAGATGTCTGTTTTTCCCCATCCCTCAGAGGAAGGTACAAGCAACCACTTTTGGTCACCTCTTAGGATTCCCCCTTACCAAAAAAGTTAGTAGCATCTCACTCCAAGGGCCTTTTTCTCCAGCATTTACATCCCAAACACAGTTGGAAATGAGTACCCACAGACTGAAATGGAGAAGGGCCACTCATCCTCTGCTGCCACCCAAAGACCCCATGTGAGTCCATGCCAGAGCTGTGCCTAGCTTGGGGTGATGGCAGACCTGGGTACCCCAGCTCTCTTCTGCAGGCGGAGGCCACAGGTAGCCCTGCTGGAGAGCACAGCACCAGGCAGTGTGTCCCTCAGTGGCTCTCTCCTGCCCTTTCTCACCGGTGCCGAATTTTCCGAGTGGCACGGGCCACCTGCGTGGCACAGCCCCAAGCTCAGCAGAGCTCCACGTATCCACCCAGCACCAGCCCTGCAAACCCAGAGGACTCGTGGCCTCCTCCTCTCCTACCAAACCAAAGGGAACTGGGATCTCCCAGGATGGGCCTTTAGGAGGTGACAGACCTCCTGCTTGCTCTTTCTCTGCAGGAAACTGCAAGCCTCCCTGAAGAGAGCCATTATGCTGGAGAGCCATCCCCAATCTGCCTTCCAATTATTATTCACACATGTGAGGATGATTTTCTAAAGCACTCGTTGTTTGGCCTAACGCAGCTCCCATGGATGACCACAGTAAATCTCACCCTGAATTTTACAGAGCAGTGGAAGAACTGTGCAAGGGCTGCATGTTTTTGGGAGCCCTGGTCCAGAGGGCAAGCTCTGATCCCAGCTTCTGCTGCTGTTGGTAAGGGTAATACCATCCTTACTGGGGGGATTTTTTTTTTTCTAATCTGCAACTTTACAGTTCTGCAGGACTTTTTACCTAATTATTGCTGGCAGTGTGGGGTAGGTTAATTTTTACTGGGGGTTTGAAGGAGCTGAACCGAACTTCTGTTTCATTTAAAACTGTTTAATTAGGGCCAAGCATGTGATTTCCAACTTAGCTGTAAACTGACAAGCAGAATGAAGCATGATTTTCCCCTCGCTCGTTCCAGTTTGACGACAGTGTGGCTTACATTGACTGTTTTGGTGTTGCTTCTGATTTACGCTGGTGTGAGAAGACATTCAGGCTTGTTAGCAACCTGTCCCTCATGGGGTGAGAACATTTTGCAACTTACCTTAGAGCAGCTAAGAATGTCAATATATTTGATAAGCATTTATGAACAAAACCTCAGTGCTATCCCCAGGAGGTCCTCTACTGTGGATAAAGGTCATCGGCTAGTCTGTTAAGAAGCACCTACTAACTTTGGACACTTCATTTTTTCATTGCCAAACTTCATATCCTACCGTTTGGAAAGAGTCAGGCACCCTCTCACCTCTCCTCCTGATGATAATCAAGGCTGCTGAAAACCCCTCTGTCAGGACCCTGGTGTATCGGGGAATGCCCTCAACAGCCAGGGTACCTCCAGCGAGGGACTTGCTCTGGCAGGACTGGACCCAGCACCCAGAGCCGGCCATATGCAGTTCTGTGCCTGAACCACAAGACTGTGCTTTCTCCCCTTTAAATACTGCAGGAGCGCCTGTCAGCTTTTCTCTCTCTTCAGCCCAGTGTAAGTCGCCTTATCTCTTGTTTTCTTTCCTGGACAGTAATAACATATGCAGAAGGTCTCTGTTTCTGGCAGGTGTGGCTGTGTGTTGTATGTTAGACTCGCATCTACACATATGCACACACATGAAGATGTATACATATACACATCTCTCTCTGCACACACAGATAGGTATGCCTTCATGCACACAAGTGGAACACCACCCAGATGCTGTGGTTCCAATTTACCATTTGAAAGCAATTAGTGTTTATTATTGTAAGTATTTTCAACATAGGGAATACTTTAAAGACAACAGCACTGCTAATTACTTTCAAATGGTGAATGTCAACATTTTCAAGGTGTTGCTGCATAGGTTACGCTTCATGGACGCAGATGCCCTCAGCCTCAACATAGGTAAGTGCACATTCATGCATAGACAAACAGACATTCATCTGGCCTCACCTCCCCAATTATGAACCCACAGACATTTCCTGAGAAGACTCTTTTATCCTTTTCAAGTGCCCAGGACACCAGAACTTTTAGCTTCACTCTGTGTTTTCCCCACTTGGGTTGGGTTTTTTTTCGCATTGCTACGAGACTAATGTCAGGGATTTTTGTTGTTGTTGGAAAAAGTAAGTGGTTGGAAAAGTGCTGATTCTCCCTAGTCTTTTACACCTACAGCATTTAGGAGACCTTAACACAAATCAGTGCCAGGTCTCAGGGCTGGGCTGCCTGCTTCAGTCTTTGGCAAAAGGATGATATTTTGGCAGAAGTGCCCTATGTTAACAAAGAAAAGTTTGATTAATCAGCAGGAGGGAAGACTTGGGAGGAAAGAGAGAAGGAAAGAGAGCAAGCGACAGACATAAGATGAAGTCTATTCTAAAAAGTCTAATCAGTTTTAAAACAGCTTTAAAAAGGAATAAAAATTCTTAAATCTCTTTGATGATATTCAAAGAGCCTTTTTTAATGTATGAGAAGGCACATTCTAAATTCTTAACACTGCTAGTGTCACCAGTCCTTTTTTCCACTAAACCATTTTAATTCCATAATTTAGAAGGCCTTGAAAAGTAGCAGGATCAAACTGCAGTGTAATTGGATACACTGTGCACTTCCAGGGTGAATTTGGGTCCCTGGTAGGCACAAGAGATTTCTCTCTTTTTTCTGAGATCACATAGAGAGTACTCATTTGAACAGAGAGATGCAGTAGCAAAGAAAGCTTTTTACAAGGTGGAAGAGCTAAGTGTGCTGCAGGAAAACACTGGCCATTTGTTTGGCACTGGCGGTTTCTTCGTGATTGGAGGGAATGCTATCGACAGGAAAATCAATGTGGGTTTACTAAAGAACACTGAGTGATCAGGGAGCAGGGAAGCAGTCAGAGAGAAGTGGCAGCATACTGCACTTCCTTCAGAAACAAATGGGTCCAGCTACTTTAGATCCTTCTATGGCTCTTCCCCCTTCCTACAACCAATATAGAGTGTCTTTATGCTCAGTTATTAGCTCTGCTGATCTGAGCACTGCAATAACTAATAGAAAGCTGGAACTTCTGGATGTGGTCTGTTTCTGAGAAGCTAGGGACAGTTGCAAGCCTTTTCTGGGGTCCTACAGGGCTTTTAAAAACAGAAGGCAAGAAAGAAAGAGAGGGAGAGAAGAGAAACTTCTGAACATCTGCTGGAAAATCCTAGCTGACTTGTTCAGCTGAGTTCAGCAAGACCAACAGCAACAGCGGAGGAGTTGGCAGGTGTCGCCACACTTTAGTTGGAAATCACTGCAGATGATCTCAAGACATAAATGAGAATAATCTGGACAGTCCCTATACCTCTTCCCCTCCTCTCCTTCCCAGAGACAACAACTGTATTTTGTGCTGGTTAGCTGGGGGGAGGTATTAAAATAGCTAGGAGCAGGGCTGTGCATGTAAGCAAATAGCTGTATTTATCAAAGATGTCCTACTGTAGTATACCGCTTTCTTTAAAATGGTTCTGAGGGTAAAAAATAACAGAAACGACCAGACTTCCCTTCAGGAGTGCAAATAATCACCTGTGAAATAGACTTATTTAGGGTCAGGGTAAGGAGAAGAGTTAATAATATTGCATCTTTTTTCTCCAGAATTTGTGCAATATGAAAATACTAGCTTTGTCTCCAGTAAGCGTGCATCTCTCCTCTCTCTCCTCTCTTTCCTCTCTCTTTCTCTCAGCATACATATGTGTGCATCTATGTGTCAGGCACTAAGGGTCCCTGTCGTAATAATAACACAGGATTTCATGCATATATACTAAAGTTTGAAGAGGATCTTTTAATTTCTTCACTCATTGCATTCTCCCTAAATTTAAACTATTCCTGGCAGAAACTTTCCAAGCTAATCAGTCAGCAGCCCCAGTCAAGGCTTTTCACCATTTGCTCAGCAGTTCACATTTATGTCGGCTTCATAGACTTTCCTACTGTACCATCTCTGTTCCACAGCCTAGCCGACAGGCTCTGGACAGCAGGACAGCTAGATCCAATAAATCTGAGACCTGTCTAGGTGCTTCATTTATCAAGAGGCCTAATTTACCCAGGCCCTTTAGACTAATTGCAGATTTGCAAAAAATGCTGATAATGTAGAACAGTGTGTTGTGAATGTCCCTTGCCATATTTCTGCTAATGTGTTTCATCTGGAGTACATAAAGAGACAGGGATGCTGATTTTAGACACAGCACTTTGGGGCTAATCCAGTTAAATGATTATCCCTAAAAATCTGCAGTGATGTCATTTTCCCTATAGAACTCTGCCAGTTGCCTTGTTTGCTTTATTGTGAGAAATACGTGATCCTGGGCTTTAGAAGTTCACCCTATATTCTTGTTCTAATGCACTGTAACTTTCTTGTCCCACTCTCCCAGCTACTCATTCCTTCTTGTTTATAATAGCCATGTTGATAGCAAATCCTGGCTTGGACTGTTGGCTTTTGTGTGTACACTGATAAGGAAGAGGTACGCTCCTTTGCTTGATATATGCAGATATATGCAGGTACCCACTATGTTTTTCTCAACGATTCCTTCTTTCCATTCCCCTCATTTCTCCCTTTCCTCCAGAGACTACTATTCCACTGTGTTTTGGTCACTTTTACTACCAACACTGTGTTTATCTTTGGCCCCCTCTTTTGCACTTTGCTACAAGTTCATTGCCACAATTTTTTCTAAGCTTCTCATCTTCTTACCCATCATCTGTAATGCCACAATCTTGTTCCATGGCTTTGCAGCAAATTCAGCTTCCACGTTCTTCCTCAGGTATCTTCTTCCTTCCTTTGCTCCTGTGATTCCTTTGTGCTTTCCTTCATGTCCTGGGGAAGTGTGTGGGGCACACACTGAACCCCTCTGTGTGGCATGAGAAGAATCCAAATGTTGTTTCTAAACCTCTCTCTGTCATGTAACTGATACAGTGTGCTCATTGAGGCAGGGGCCAGCTGACCCATTATATAAAGCACTAACAAATAATACTATAATAATAATAATAATAATTATTATTATTATTACTAATAAATATAATGTTTATAAAATGGCCTAAGAATTCTCACTGATTCCTGGGGGCAGCTGCTAGGCAGTCGCAAGTGTGTTTCACCACTCCACTGACATGTTAATGCTGACTTTTGCAATGTGGATTTTGGGGAGAGATTAGGATCTGAAATAGATAAAACATCAGGAGACCCTTATTTTTCAGTGAGTGGCTGCACAGCTCTGTGATAAAGGATCCTCAGAAATTTGGCACTGTAAATACTACAAAGCTTTGAGAGACAGCCTTACATTTATTTGTTTATCTAGGACCAGCTCCTTTGTGGGTAATCAATGGAGCCTTCCATGCAAGAGATAGAGGAGAGCAATAGGGATGTCTTCTCAGGTATCCCAGCAAGGCTGCATGTGAGTTATCAGTGTTCAGCAAGCAGATGGCAACCAAATCCCACTGCTATGGTATTAACAAGAAGCCTGCTTTAAAGGTTTTCTCTTGTTCTTTCAGATGCCCCTCAAGCATAACCCCAGAGTTCAGAGAAATTAGTATACGATGAGATAAATCCTGTCCAAACAAGGCAGGTGGATTTGCAGAGAGTAAAACACAGAGGAACCTTACAGGCCAAATACTGTAAGATACTGCTTGCTCTCGGGAGGGGAAGCTCCACTCCCAGGGAAGTCCCTAACATTTGAAGACTGTCAGCTAAGCACACTTAGGGCTCGCTGCAAAGATCCTGGGTACTTCTTGGGTTTGCCTCTTATTTTGTCTCATCTACCACTTTCAGGTATCCTTAAACTTCCTTATGCTACCATGCTGCAGAATGGAATAAACCAGCAGAATTCTTAACTAGGAACAGTGAAAGACGCAAAGTTAGAGGCATTATTTACAGTTCTGATATTAAAAAACCCAGAGTATCCCTTTTCTTCCTAGCCAAAACTTCAGCTTTGCCAAGCCCTGCAGTTATTAGGTTGATGCAACAAGATGCGTCCTGTGTAGCATGGCCCCGAGACAGGCGTCAGAATACACACATGCACACAGTGAGAGCCTCACATTTCTCATTAGTGTTACAGAGGTGAAGGGGAATTATCTGACAAATTTCTTCTGCCCATCTCCAAAAACTATGTCCTTGTAGCTGTCTAATCTGGATAATCTCCACTTCTAGACTCTTGCAGGCAACTTCTGGACTGCAGAAGAGCATTTAAGGGGGAGGTGGAAACTAATGAAAGTCTGGCTGACATTTTGATCACACTCATGCATATATCAAGGTTATCCCATAGGCATATGTCACAGGGAGAGAGTAGTTTTTCCATATTAAAGATGGCATTAACCTTCTATCCTATCTGGCTCCCTTTGCTATTCTCAAACTCTGTAAATATTTCAGATGTCTTCTGCCTCACTCCCCCACCACTCAGCTCTGTTAAAAATGGCAAGATGATTAAAACCCCAAATTTGATCCAGGTCCTTCTTTGTCTCTAAGGTAATTAAGTCTCATTCCCTTTTTGTGCTTAGAGTCAAAGGTAGCTGATTGTTAAACATCCGCCTCAAGTTGCTCTTCTGACTCCCAAAGATGCACCAGCGCTCAAATTATCCTTGTACAGGCCCCTCAGGGGAACCTTGGAGTCAGTGTTTGCTCCATACTATGTTTCATGCTGTTTTGCCATTCACATTGTGGGCAAAAATAAATAAATAAATGAGACGCTCCCTTCTGGGGAAAGGTTGGGACTTCAGAGAAAAAGCAGTTTTTTGCAAATCTGGGATGGTGTCAATCCACGCTGGTATCTCAGAAATGTTCACTACTGTTCATTGTCACGCATTTGCCCACCCCGCATCCATGGAAATGCCACGTTGAATGGAAACAGTACTTATATGGGGACTGTAGTTCTATACTAAAATATTTGGTATTTTATTTGGAGATGAGAGAAATCATTGAGCAACTGACTGGGAGCTTTGGTAAAAAATGATATAGTAGCTGTCATGGAAAGTCAATAGGAATTTTATCGTAGCTCTCAACAGCAGCACATGCATATTCCTAAGTCCTTATCTGGCAAATGCTTTTATCTTTAACCTAACAAGAGGAGGAAATTCACCCTGACCAGAGATTTTGACACATTATGCTGCCTTATCTAAACTTTCCTTATCAGGAGCCAGGTCCTGGACCAGTGTCACATAGGGCCAAGTCAAGCAGCTTTAAGACAAGTTTTGACCCAACCTGTCTAACTGTCACTTATTGCAGGAGAACAATGGCTCTCCTCAGAACAAAGACATGAGAATATTTTTGTGCCCACAAAAGCATCATTAAACCAAACAGACTAAAACTGTGCCTTAGAACAAGGCTGCTTAAAAGTAAAATGAATCCATATATTGAGAAACTAGGTTACTGAAAAGAAAAATGATGATTTTAAGCTTCAGAGGTAGTCTTCCTATGAACCTTTTAGGCTGTATATAAGTAAAAGAAAATCATAGCAGCAAGAAGACTTTGTTTTCCCCTTATTGATTTTTGTTACTTTTCTGGTGACTTACTGAGAAGATAGCCAGAAGCAATTTGTAAGTACAGTAAGACCAGCAGACTCCAGAGCACTGGTACTGAAGTGCCACAGGGTTGTACAGGGTGCAAGGATAATTCAGTGCAATTGTCTAATCTTATCCTATGTGGGTGAAATTCAGTATTAGCCCTTTAATTTCAGTGATTTATGGTAATTTACACTGACTGAGGATCTGGCCTAAAGTACTTTCAGCAGTAGACTTCATTTTAATTTATCCAGTATTCAAGTAAGGAAGTTAAATAATGAAATGCATGTTACCATGTTACATGATTTTAATAAGATTATGCTTGGTTGAGATGATCATTTTCCCTTGCACCTATTTGTACTCTCCAGGATCTTAAAATTCCATCCATTCTTCAGAAACAGTCAACCCATTACCTTACACATGCAGGAGTTTCCAGCTTTAGTGGAAGAGAGTCCAGCAAAATCAATGAATCAAGTTCTGTTCTTACTTGCACTTATGGAAGTTTTAAGATGGAGTTGATTAAAGTTATAAGAATGTTGGTGAGTTTCACACCTTACGGAGATTTTATATCAATGTAAGATTATTGCCTTGCATGTAGATTGTCATGGCCAAAACTAGTAAAATACTTTTACTCAGGTGTTTGCTGATATCGTTCATTTATTTGTCCTAGCAAGACAGCATGTAAAACAACAGGAAAAAATTTGGAAATGTGTTTTTCTTCCAGAACTCAGAAAATGGATTTGCCCTTTAATACTGGTCATGAAGGTTGAATACCCTAAATTATAAGCATAAATAATACATGGGAAAATTTACCTTCAGACAAAAGAAGAGATGGATGGGAAAGCTCCAGAGGCTGAAGCTCAGGAGACCAAGAAACTCTGCCTGCACCTCTTGGTGAGCAGGCTACAGAAACAGCTTCATCTGAGGATGCATCCTATGTAACCTCTGGTTAGTGGAACTGACCAGAGAAGAAAATGAAAGGGCCTTTTCTTTTAGAGGGCTGCAGTATGTGTTTTGGCAACTATTACTTTCTCTCTTCTTACTAAGAAGACTCCCCATCCTGAGGACTGCAGTTAATCAGTGTCAACTCAGTGTGGTCATTCCCACCCAGATATTGGTCCAACTTGAGACCAGTTCAAGTAGGCAGCCTCAGGACAGACTTGTGTCACTGCTGAGTGTACAGGGACCAGGTGAGCTGCAGGACTTCACCTGCCCGAATCCAGACTGCAAGGGGGAGGGCAGCTGCTGGGATGTGGGGCAGAGAGCATGAGCCACTGCCAGAATTTCTGTGGAAGAGTCTTTTATTTATCATTCATATGACTACACTATTGCTGTGTTGAGGTTTTGGTGCCTCCTCAAAAACTAAAATTTTCCTTGTTCTGTGCGGAGTTCTGGGATTTGCAATGGGGAAATATTGCCTATTAGGGCATCCAACGAAAGTTTTTACTGATTCAAAAAAATTCTGGAGAAGGGCTCAAGATGGCTGTGTCTGTGGCTGTAACGGAGATCCAAGGCTGTTTAAGTAAGCTTTGTGACTGTTCACAATATCTGGCTAAAGGATTACAGCTAAATATACATGCAGGTGGAGAAAATACTTTTGTCCTGATTCAGTGACTTACTTGGTTTTCATCCTTATTTAAAAGACTGGAACATGTATTCTGAAACAATCAGATTTAATTCCATCCTTACTCTTTCAGTTTTCAGCTGGATTTACTCTTGATATGGTCTGTTGAGAGCTGCAAAAGGGAACGCTGCATTTTGAATTCCACCATGTCGTTTGTATTCACTGAAGTTATCAGCTGATGGCATTTTACCTGCTGAGCTAGTAAGTTTCAGGTAGCTGAATGTCCCACTATCATGTTTTATCCTCACCAGAAAACTCCACAGAAAGCCAGAAATTTTGTTAAGGACAGATACAGACTCAGCTCACAGTTCCTGGAAGATTTTCTCTCCTGCAATCCTCCTGTTACAACAGCCCTTCATCCTTGAGGGTGCCAGGGCCTTGCTCCTCAAAGGTACATAGGTACATAGCAAAGTCTCTTTGGCTTCAGCTGAAGGAGTCTCAAAACCTACCACCAACAGGTCCAATAATGCCTGAGGCTTTGGACCCAACCTTTAAGTCTTTGCTCATGTGTGTCATCCTGATAAAGTTCCATGGGACAACTTGCATAAGTAAGTGTCTGAACAGCTCACTTTCTTTGTGTTGCTTGTTAGTGCTTGTGTGCTTTGATATTCAATGTGTCTAAATCACCACACAGCATTTTTATTTTTATTTTCATAAAATACTTGAATTACACTCATACGAAGTATGCCTCTGGCCCCATACAGATGTTTCCAAAAAGCCTAATAATAAACAGATCACAGGGCAGAAGAGCGCATATTCTTACAGTCACTTCCAAGCCTAACTGCTCTTCAGAGTTTTGATTACAAGAAAAGCCATGCTGCCGATGTTGCTTTAACTGTGATGTTAAAATGAAAACTCATTGTTGCATGCCAGGGGGATTCAGGAACACTGACTTTGCTGCTCATCTGAAATGGGATAATGTTCTCTATTCCTATCATGTGGGTATCGGTTCCAACTTGGAAACCAGCCTCCCCTCATAATTCAAGCTGGGGCTATACTGATGCAAACCTTCTCAGATATTATAAGCCAGTATGAGCTCAAAAAAAGAATTCACTGCTCAAGGCCAAATAGCTTCAAAGCTAACAATCCTCCAGAGTCAGTGTGAAAGTGTTGAAACTGTCAATGTCAACTTACACCATGCATAGTGAGTGTAAAACTTCAATAATGACATCATGGAGAAAAGGACAAAGGGCAGGCACTACACAGAAAAGTGCCAGTACTCTTCAAATCTTTGAAACCTTCAAGGATTTATCTGGACTAACACTTCTACACATAGTCATTGGGGTCTTAGGCTATACTGATTAAGGATTTAGCTTATTCAAAGGCTCTCACTGATAGCAAGGATGACAAGGTTTCAGCAGTTATATTGGATTCCATTAGCTTTCACTTAAGAAAACATACCCCAAAACCCTCGGGATCCTGGTCTTTTTTTTTCTGCCTCTCATTTTCTTCCTTTGTGTCAACCTTTATTTTTTTCTTTAAAACAAACACACACACGCACACACACACACACATTAATGTCTGGGTTTGATTCACAAACAGGTTTTGCAGCACTTACGCTCTCAGTTCTCAGAATGCAGATCCCAGAAGAATTGAATCAATTCTTCAGGAATTCCCTGAAGCACCACATAACGTATTCGCTCATTTCAGCTGCACTTGGGGCAAGACACACACTTTTAAAAGGGGGAAAACGTATTAGAGAAAGAGGGAAGGGTGTTCTAGTTTAAGGAAAAAAAAAAAATCAGCTAATCAAGAGAGAAATTAAAAAGTGAGACTCAATGTGGTTTTGGTGTCTGGGATAAGGACCTATCCCAATGCTTTAAGTGCGAACTGCAGAAGTGTAAGTATAATGAAGGACAGCCATGCTTCCTTTGTACCATGGTTTTCAGAGTCAGCCTCAGAAGAAGAGCAGAGATGGAAGAAGTGAAGAAATGCAGGAGGAACAGTTCCCTCTCTCCTCCCTCTCCCTCTATTATTTGTGAGAAAACAAAAAGGAGAATCCATGTTGTACTGTGCACTGTGCAGACATGCAATAACGGTTTAAGCCCCACACTAAATAGCTTCCTTGAAAAGAGATAATCATCATCTCTTGTTTAACAGATGGCAAAAGCAAGGCAAAGAAATATTATTTAAGAATTATTTAATAATTTAATTAGCCTCCTATTATTCAAGAGCTTGTGACAGGGTACTGGATGCAGGCCACCTGACTCTTAACCCAGCACCTGAACGCTGAGCTTGTTCCTCTGTTATTTGCAGTTACCTTCCTTGTTTCTACTTTTCCCTGGCTCTGCTGTAGGTACCACTGGTTTCCTGCCACCTCCCTCAACTGCCCTAGCACCCTTGGCACAATTCAGTTGCTTAACACAGGTCTTTCTGTGGTGCCACGTAAGCCGTGCTGGTATACCCATGACACCTGCAGGGACCTGGCAGATCTGACACAGGGCCTATGGGAGACCCGTGATCTTCTAAAGCAGCAGGTGCAAGCCAGAGGGCGATACACAAGAATATCTGAAATGGCACTAGACGTCTACATTTGGACAACAGAAGTGTACCAGACATATTTCAATGTCACTTTCCCAAGGAGTTGTGGGAACTGTTGCACAATATTGCCTGCAATATTGCCTGCTGACCAAGCCCCAGAGGTTCTGATCCCACCCCACAGTAGTGAGGGATGGATGACTGCTTCTGAAATACTGTAGTTCAGGGACCCCAGTGCACACTCTTAGAGGATTACCTAGGATATTCTCTAGGATTACCTGTATTGTCATGGAAGAAGCGTGCACTCATTCTAGAAAACAGTCTCTGCCATTGTAATGATACAGTCGACAATGCATCACAGAGAACTTTTTGAATCCATCAAAGGCACCTGTTTGTACCCCATTATTACAGTCCAAGTAGCTTTCCATGTATCAACACCAGTCATGCGAGACAAAGAAGGCCTTTCAGAAGAACAGAACCAGCTGAGAGTTGTCCCTTTGTCAGACACAGAGAAATATTAGGTCTAATGAGACAGTGGGACACAGTGCAGGGAGCTGCAAGTTATTGTGGTCTTACCCAGCTCTGGAACGGGAAATAGTAAAGCTAGAGCTGTGAGTTACTCAGCCCAAGCTAATAAGTTATGCTGAGAGGCCAGGTGTGTTCTTCTAATACAGTTATCCTGCTTTGAAGACCTTAGGCAATAATGCTTTGTGGGATAGAGCTGCAGATCTGCACTAGCACAGGGGACCTCTGTATGATACCCTGGGCAGCAGCAGCCTGGAGGTACTCTATGTGGTTTGCAGGTTCACCTGGGAATGGGACCAATTCACAGCCACAGTGGCCAACTTTCCTGGGGTTTCTAGAGAGAGATTCACATCATGGCATGACTTCTGCAGTTTTTGGTCCAAGGCCTCCCTGACTCTTGTACCACCAGCATCCACATTTTGGCCCCTTGCAGAACTCACAAATTTGCCACTGTGCTGTAGAACCTCCTACTCCAGGTACACGAGAAGGCCACTGTCCTGGGGCTCGTGACCTCTGGGCTTTTAACAATATTCTGAGGGTTTATTTTTCCACATTCTATTGTTGTTGTTGACTTAAACCAACTGCTTATTTTTCTTGCAGCACTTGGTCTCCTTAAGAAAGAAATTAACACAAAAGGAATGAAGGGGTGAAGGGTTACCACAACCATGGGAGTGGACAAGAATGAGAGGAAGATGGGAATACTCTACCTCTTCTACAAGCAGTTCTCTTCTGTGCTAATTCACTTGTTTTTGCTGAAGGGACTGCAGCACAATGCTGACTATTTAAACATTTATGAGGAAGGTTTCACATATATTCTGTGAAGTGATCGCCTTATACATGTTTCCTTTTGGGGTCGCTATAATGATTGTGTACACAGGCATCTACACAGCTGAGTTAGCTGCTGCTGGACTGTCTGTTATTTCACTCACACTGACTTTACATCCACCTTAGGTCACTGACTTCCTTCGACCTATCCCAGATTTGTCCAGTGAGATCAGAATGGGGCTGTGCTGGAGGAGGCTGCTTTTTCATTTTTAAATAAGGCCTATATAGCATGACGAACCTACCTCAGAATCAGAAAGCTGGTCTCGCAAGTGAAAACCACAATAGTTTAGTTTCATTATGAGTGAAGAATTGGGAGGCTTGGGTTTGTTTTCCTGGCAGGAAATTTTCTTCCATATTCTTGACAGAGTTCTTACTGTGTGGTGTTTATGAGCCCACTTTGATGCACTCTTTCTTACCAGAGCCTGTCATACATACAGTTCTGCTGTCTAAGGACTGGCTGAAATCCCCTGCTATAGTTCGGTCAAGAGCAAAATTCTTCTTGGGGCAGAGAGCAAGCACAATGTGGGACTGCATTTGAATGCCACTGGAGGGAATAAATACTTTTGCAAATACTAAAATGCAAATAAATACTAAATGCAAATCTGTGCCCATTCTCCCATAAAAGGTATCAAGCACATTGTTCTCTGCCTCAGTAGCATTCCCTAATTCCATCCAGTTGGAAGAAAAGGAGACCAGACAAAAAGTCAAACTGAGGGCATCTGCTTCACTGATAATACCTGGCCATTAATCCACTAAGACAGCTCAGGCACATAGGGATTTTAAGAACCTCCTGCCCTGGCTAATGCTTTGTTCTGATGCAAAGTTTTAAAATAAATACTGCTCAGTACTAGCCTGCAGCCTGAATGTCCCCAGGTTGTGTGCAGTTGTCCCAATATTTGGTTTATGAGCAACCCAAATTTTGAAGGGGATCTTTCACTGGCTGTGCCAGCCCTTCTTTTTACAACAGTGCAAGTGGGACTGCAAGAAATATACTTCACAAGTGCTGGGGGCAGGGTGGATTGTCATCTAACCTCTGAAGAGCAGCATGGAAGTCAGCAACCAGCTCAAGGAATTAATTTATAAGAGAGTAAGGGCAGATAAGATACACTGTCTCCTTCTGGCCTGTCAGCAAATGAGGTGACCCATGCCATAGTAAGTAGCTAAGAGAGGGCAGTCACATCTCTCTGTCAGTCCTACATCCAGTGCTTACTGATTTTTTTTCTATGACTCTAAACTAATTCCCATCCCTGCCTCATCCACCTGGCTGCATCTCCTGTTCCTTTTCCAATGGTTTCTGAGCGATATCCTCTCTTTCATACATCTCATGGAGACACACTCCTCTGGAAGCACTACCCCAGCTAGGGATGTTTGAGTCATGAAAGGCCTCATTAGCATTTCAGAAAGGGTGTTGTAGACCACCGGAAGCATTAAGAGGGAGTACCACAGGTGAAACACATATGGTCTATCATTTAGATCACTCCCTTGTCAGTGGAATGTCACTGAACTGCACAACCTGAGACCTGTCCCCACAGCCCTAATATGCTTCCCTGCAAAGGCGGCTTCCCAGTCTTCTCAACAGCATGGCAATCTGGTTATTTGCTCCCATCCAGCAGGCAAAATGAGGTCAACTAGACAGTGTCTATGAGAAATGGACACGGAAGAGACTAAGATGTGGTGCATAATGCCAGAGAGGATAGTAAAGAGCTGAGAGCAGCTTACACCATTCCACACCCACTTGAGATTTCAAATCTTTGCAGTAGTTTTGCAAAGCAAAGCACTCTCCCCTCAGAACGCAGTAGGACACAAGAGTATATTCACAAGACCAGTCTTATGACTCTAAGTAATCACAGTCTTGCCTGTTGTGTAATGTCATCACTGAAAAGGCTGGTTGTACTAATAGGAAGTGATGGCTGATCCCATTTAGAGAAACATTTCTAAGAAGCAACAAGCAGTACAGTATCAAGAGGACGTTTAGATTTCCACATCTCTTCTCCTGGGGGCGCCTGCAGATAAAGGAGAAGTAGGCAAGGAAAGTAAATGTTTACTTTTTTTTTGGTGATCACTAAGTACAGTGCTGCAAATACAGTTGCATTTGTCCTGTAAATCACATAATCACTCAATAAAAACTAGAAAGGTGTGTAGCAACAAGGGAGGATGAAAGAGTGGGAAATTCTGTAGGCTAATTATAGGAACATTGTGTTTCCTCTTTAATTTGCAGGCCTTCCATAGTGTGTACATGGCAATAGTCTTTACTTAACTCTACTGGGATAAATTCAGAGCAGCTCAGCTAAAGAAAAGGTTTCTCCAAATTTGTCCCCATGTAAAGCTGGACTAAGTACACAGTTCTCATTGGTAAAAGGTGATTAGCATGCAGATCTTACCACTTCATTTACAGATGTTTTGCTGGAGGCCAAATCCTGCTTGATTTACATCACTGCTTTCACCATTGTTAGCTTTGGCTTCTCCCTGACACTGAATTATGTTAGAATGTCTTTGGTCCATAAGATACCATAAAGCCTTAGTAAATGGTCTGTACCATGTATGTTATCTCATAGACAGAAAAGAGTAAAACAAAGAAAAAAAATTTAGTTGCCCATAGCCACAAGAAGAATTATCATCAGACAAGAGCTGCCAGTTCCTAAAAATCATGTTTATACTATTCTTTTCTTGATCTCCCATTTCAAAGTCTAGCCCAGCTGTGCACTGGTAGAAAAATCCTGTGGCTTCTCCTTTCCTGAACGTTCACCACAATCCACTGTGTTGCTGCTGGGAGAGCATGTCTGTACTAGCTGTACTTAACTATCTTCTGCATGCAAATCAGCAGCAGCATGTGACCCACCCAGAAACAGACCCAGCAGGCATATGTTCTCGGAAACAGGAATTATTCCTACTGATCAACCTTACTCAAGAGTCTGTGTTCGTGCTGGGTCTCACTGAGAGCAGTGTCTTTGGATACAGTTGAGTTCTGTGGATTTTGAGCTGAAAGACAAGCCCACTCTTGCCCAGATGAAATGGACTCAGTACTGAGGACTGCAGCCATCATCTTTCTGAAGTTCTCTTCAGTGTAGTGTCTACATCAAGTGATATCAGTCCCTGATAATGGAAACCACTGTGTTTCCCCAAGCCTGGACTAATCCTCCATGGCCTTTCAGTGTCATGACTACTAGTTTGCTTTTCCTAACAAAGCTTCTACACAGAACAAACAGTCATAAAGGCTGCTGTGCCTATTAACTATTCAAACTGAATGTGCTCCCACATACACCCCCCCCAAAAGGCACGCACACATACACGTCCATGCACTGAAGTAAATGCATTGTACAAGGAATTGCAATGGATATACAGTATTTCATACTGAAGCGTCAAGCTTGCCTTCTAAATCAGATACATCATCTATTGACTTCAGCGCTGTAAGTCACCCTTTTAAACAGATGGCTTCCCTCGTGAATTAGACGGGCAGATCATCTACTAAATCATCTCCATATTGAATCCAATACAGTACACTGCAAAGCGAACAGCTCTACAAACCAACTATACATAGAGGAGGCACTACAGTGTCTCCCATGGATTATTGCTTCAAGGGCTGGGCACAGACAATACCCGGGCAGGTTGCTGGTGGCCTGCTTGTGTAGACAATGAGAAGCTAATCAAGTGCTAAGAGAATCACTCTGACAGATACTATCTCATAAACCTACTCACAGTAGTTTAAAAGATAATCACCCCCTCCAGCTGCAGGGATGTGTGCCCATACCTCAGGTGCTCCAGCCCATGTCTGGTGTATTAATTTAATATGCCAAGCTGTGAGCTGAAGCAGCTGAGGCATTGGTATACCCCCCGTTTGGTCCATTTTGCTGACTCTGCAGTGAGACTAACCCCAGTGGCAGGGATGGCACAGACAGACAGGGCGGTACCACAGTAAGCTGCTAGAACTTGATTTGCCAGGGAATGCCTGTCAGGGCCCTACAGGTACAAAGAGCAAAAATTTTTAGTCAGGGAAGACATTTCCATAACATACATCAAAAGAGGAATATAAAGATACGCTTTCCCCCCATCCAGTGGAAATAATGGATAGAGGTTCACCTCCCTCTTGTGTGGGCCACTTTCAGAGGCATGCGCTGCTACAGTCTCATTCTCTTTTCTCTCTGTAACCCTGGTCACACAAATGAGTGTTTTTTCATTCCTCACTCATGCCCTCCATGAAAGACAGCAGTAGTCTCCGTGTGCTGTAATTGGACTGACTGGCTGACTGATTCCAGTTCTCCCCTTGTGTAGCCCTGGGAACCTGGGGGAAAAAAGGTGGAACAACCAGCCACTCAAAAAAACCCCAGACTATTTCAAAGGTTAAGGAGTAGAGCATGCAACTTCTGTCTGTTACAGACGACTGGGTATTGCAATTCGGATGTCTTGTTCCCAATACTTCCTTACTGTGATTGTCACAAAGATGACAAAGGATGGGAAAAGCAAGCCATTCTCATTAAGGACTTATCAGGGGGATTTTTGTGAGGAGAGTATTACACTTTCCTTTTTCTGAAGTATGACAATGCTTGGGAAAACACGATGCAGTGAGCCTAGCTTAAGCTGTCTTTGGGATGTTGTGCAGATTCAGAAAACACACTGTGCATACCCACATGCACCTAAGTCAAGCAGTCTTTCTACCATTATCCTGGGTGTTGCTTGCAGTGGAAAGGGAATTCTCACACTACCTCAGTGTCAGTATGTCTGAATTGATAGTGATGCTTTTACTGGGTAAAAATGACCACTGCAGATGATGTGCAGTTAGTCTTGCAGGTCAGCTTCTCTCCAGCTCAGCACACTTTTTCATTTGCATTTCCTTCACCCTCTCCCAGACCATGGACAAAGGAGCTGCTGATCTTGGTCACCAGTACCAAAGGGCTTTAATATTCCAGTAACTCCATCTATTTATATCCTTAGGGAGATGTCCTTCTTTTTCTTCCCTCTCCTTTTCACTAACCCAGCCTGCACCAAGCCTTTTCCTAATTCCAGTCTTCTGTGCTTCTCCTCCATGGGTTCCTCAGCAAAAAGGAAACATCAAGAAACTCCTCTAAACTAGGAGGAGAGCTTAGCAGAGATTCAGCTTTCATTCATTTGGAGCAGTGCTGCTGCAGTGCTCTTAAGCGTATCTGTCAGCTGTGCTTCACTATTTCAGACATGACTACAACTGCATCTTAATCATGTTCCTGCAAGGGCTAGCCAGAGTTCCAGCACTCCAGATAACTTGGGACAGATAAGGAAGTATGGTCTTCCGCCAAAAACGTGCCAGTCAGTGGCAAAATCAAGAACTCCTCCATCTAACTCTGACGCATTGATTGTATGACTGGTGCAACGTAAAGGAGGGTGGAAAGGGAAAGAAAGGATTCACTAAAAAGCTCCCTTCTTCATTTTGCCAACCTGTAAAGTGGGATTATTCAGGTTTTTATCAGAGGGCCAGAAGCCAGGAGGTATAATATTTTGATGTCTTCCCCGTGCTTGGAATTCCAGATAAGAAGCAATAAAAATTATGCAAAACATCCAATAATAGGGCCATTTTTTAAAGGTTGCAGAACATTTACAAACATTATAATTCATAAAAGATTTTATCTTTTGAGGTCTGAATTGGACTCAACTTTCATTCCAGTATCAAAGCACAGCTCATCTTATGTTGTCCATTTTTACCTGGCGCGGCACTTGGAATCTTTGCCTACACCAGGGATACAGTTTTTGCGACTGAATAAATAAATAAATAAATCCTTGCATTGAGTGGTCACTGCTTCAACCCCTAGGGTGCTGGCAAGGCTGAAAAATCTTATGACGGATGGAAGGTATTCACTGCTTTAAACAACGGTCTCAGCCCTCTCTGAGCCATGTGGCACAGTGGTTAAAGATGTTATGGGACATGAATCATGGTACCTTAAGCATACTGATACTGATACCACACTGATATGTCAGCATCTCATGGTTGCTGTAAGCTGCACTGGCAATACTGTTGAACTGCATTTTGTTTTCCTTCTTATTCCTTCCGGTTTTGCCTACTCATTCATAGGTTTAACACATTAGAAAAAATGCAAAACTTCTTTACAGTTTTTTTGCTGGCTCTGAAGAGTTGATCTACCAGACTGGTGACTGATATATTGAATTTGGCCCTTACGGTAATTGTTTAAATGTTATAGCAGCTTTAACATGTCATCTGTTAAACTTATTGGTGATGCAGCTGTTCAACGTGCAGTGTGGGTAATATTTACATGATTTACTGGGTGACGTACAGTTTTTGATTCAATAGTAATGTATTTGATTCAATAGGTGATGCATCTAATTCAACCGGGAGTCCATCTAATTCAAAGGTGATGCATTTGATTCACTAGCTGATGTACCCGATTTAGAAGGTGATGGATCTAGTTCACTGAGAATGATTCCAATTCCCCCATGCAAGGTATTTACTTCAGTGTGTGATGAATGAGCTTTAATAATAATACATGTTTCTCCGATAGTGGATGTATTGGCTTCAATTTATATCCCAAGCTTCCTGAATCTGGAGTGGAGTGACACCTTGCAGCCACGATTCAGGTGAGGATCACAAACAGTGTGAAACATTAGCCACTAAAATAATGGGACCAAATTATGTGATAAAAAACATGCTTCCCAGATGAAATATTTTCACCAGATGTGATGTGGGGATACAAATGCCCTGTCACTGCTGTTATTGCTACCACAGTACATGACAAAAATCCCCAAATCCATTTACCTTTAGTGTCATTGCTGGGATTACATACTCAGTACTTATTTCCCCAGAGCTATGTGAACTCTCAAATCACGGCATCTGAACTAACAGCTCCACTCACCTCATTTTTGTGTGTGCTTTTATTTTGTTAGAGGTTGGCAAATATTTAGCCCTGGTGAAAATGGGGAAAAGGGTGCTGGTAAAGAGCAGTATCACGTGGGGTAAGGAGTGTGAGGACTCAGGCCTGTATGACATACTGCAAGCCACCATTTCTGCTCTGGGATCATATCCTGATGCAAACCTCTGCAAGCTTTAGCTTCACAAGTGTCCGTCCATTGTGTTTCTAATGGCTATTGCCTACCCTAGAACCATTTCTGAGTAGGTCAGTCTCATTGCCCTGCCCACCTCTGGCTCCAGCTCCAAAATTAGTGGCAGGATCCTCTCTTCTTTGGATGATGGTTGAGATAGTTTGGTCATACAGGTTACATTTTCAGCCACAAATATGGTAGGAACCTTTGCTTGCACACCTACAAAAAAAAGGAGCTCTTTTTGGACTTGTGTCTCTTATCTGTGCAGTGGCTAGCTCTGGAGTTGTCGATATTTTTTTATCACTTCTGCTACAATAGTGGGTAGGGAGGGGGGCTTATGTCAGAAGGTCTGGGCTCAGTCATGAAAGAAGATAGCCTACGAGCTTGGGTGCATGTTTAGTTGATGTGCATTCATGCACAGCTACAAACCTGAAGCAGTTTTTCAGTGGGATCTCAGAGCCCTAGAAAGTCACTTCACTGTCCAAAGCAGCCCTCTTCTAGCCCCCAACCCAGCTTTGTGGCTGCTTCTTCCTTATAACCGTTACCTACCCATAACCCCAGTGAAGAATTACTCCTCCTGAGTGGCAGAAGCAGCAGCTGCAGCCTATACAATATATTTGCCTCCATTTTGTGCTCCACTTAGAAGGGTTCCCAGGGCAAATGCTTCACTTGTTGTGCCCTTGTTACTGCTTTTTGAGGCATATTCATTTTCTTGTGTGGGTGCAAGTTTTCTTGTTGTACCCATGGCTGATATGTCTGCCTTTTAAAGACTACTAGGCAAATAAATGACAGGGGATGTGTGTAGTGTTGCTATACAAGCCAGAGTCTCCAAATGCTAAAAACAATATGCTAAATGCTAAAATAGGTATTGAATCTTAAAATAAATAAATAAATAAAAAATCTTTCACACTTTATTGCTCCAGGCTGTGCCTAGAGATGTACTGAAGTTGTTGCAGGAGTCTTAAGTAGTCAGCTTTTTCTATCCACTGAGTTTTCAGGGTTGAGATTCGTGCACCTCCATTTGGTATCATATGTTCAGACAGAATACATTAACACATTAGTGTCTGATCTGGGGAAATAGGGCTATTTTTCCATCTTTCATTCCTCTCTATATATTTCTTGTCCTTGCTTTCCTCCCTTCTCTCTAGTTATGGCAGTGACTGAAATCTGTCTTTTCCATTATGAGATATGCAGTGACATCCATCTGCTTCTCCTTAATGCCCAATCAGTAAAATATGTATTCTGTGCTCAGAGAATAAGTGTATTAACTGCCCTTTGCTATTTTAATGACAAAAATGAGGAGAAATAATAATGGTGTGATGGTGTCAGCTCTTCCATAGAGTTCAAACTTTGGATACTACTTTGAAGGACTACAGATCTGCAATGACAAACACTGCTACAATACTAGGTTAGAGATTTAATATTCATCATGTCTCAAGTGGTTCCACTTGACATAACATACTTTGCCAGTCCTTGTTGAATGTAATCCTTGGTAAACTGAGCAGTCTCCACTTCTTAGTCATGAGAAAGCAAGCAAAATTAAGAGTCTCAAGTGCCTGGCATTTTTTAAATTACCTGGATCTTCTGGAGGATCTAGAAGACCAAGAAGGCAAGTACTGCTTCAGTTAGAGTATCGGCATGTTACAGGCACAGGTATGTCTGTATAGGCAGAACAAAACCCACCATTCATTTTTCATGTCATCCGGTACCTGCTCTCACCTCTGCCAGTGTCCTCTACTGTCCAGAAAGATATAAATCCTATATTTCAGGTTTGGGTGCCATGGAAATCTCCATTAAAATGAAAGGAAAACAAGCAACAGTTCTTGTCTTGAAATTTTCTCCAAGTTTTTTTTTTTTTGTTTTATTTTTAATCAAAGCATTTAGCAAGTAACTCTGAGGCCAAAGTAGGCTACATTGCAAGGAACATTCTGCCTGTCCACTCCTGCGCAGACTTCAAGTGTTCAGGTGGGCTCCAAGGCCCTGGTTTCTGCAGTTAATGTCATTTTATTTACAAGTGAATGCCATTTCCAAACACTCCTCTGCTTTTTTTGGTAACACTTGAGAACTGGGGAAGAAAGGGGGGAAAAGGCACATTGCCTGAGGGCCAGGGGTGACTAGATATACTGCTAATTGTTTTGGCTACTTTTTAAAAACTTCTGCCAGGGGCTGAAAAGCTGATCCCACCAGCGGGCAGATAAGCAGATGAATTTGTCTCAGGCTTGATCTGTGCCTCCCAGACCTACAAGAGTCTTTGCATGTTACAGGGTTTGGAAACTGTAGACAATGCATTCTCTCCGCTCAGCACAGAAGTGCCATAGGCACTGTCATTAGTTGAACACTGCCATTTTTACAATTACAAAGCCTGCCATGTTGTGCAGAGGAACTGCAGCTGCTGCTTCTTGGGGTACTGAGTAAAGCATACTCCTGTGATGGCCCCCAGAGACCCATGCACAGCACAGCTTATTGAAACAGATGGGGTGAGGGAGGGATGCTTCATCGACAAAGCACATTTGTCTAAATACAAGACGAATGAAAACACAGCACTTATCACTAGTGCTTAATCTTAAATCCAGTGAAGTTTGGAATGGAGGATATGAATGCTGTGCTTGCCATGGTGTAATACACTAACACACAAAAACCTCTTCTTCATTCCTTCTTGATTTTTGAGCACATTCACCGCTTAATAAACCCACAGAAAGCAGTCAGGCTGCCCCTATGAGCAAGCTGAGAAATAAAGCAGAGCATTTAAATCACTGTGAGCTCATTCTAGCTATGCCCTTTGCCACCATGTAGTGGAAGCACAGTGCAGAGCCCCCACAACAATATACAGATGTTGCCCTTAGAGCTTCTCATTTTTGAAACCTGGAACAGACTACCATTATCTTGGGTGTTTCTGGGTCTTTCACTTAAGATTATCACAACATTCACAAACATCAGAGGATCAGCTCTGTGAGGTCTGTAGATAATTATCATCCCTCTTTATATATGTGGGGAAACTGAGGACAAATTGCATGGTGGTTATAATAGGAGCCAGAGGTAGAACCTGGAACTAAGTTCTGCTCTCCCACCCTTATTTCAAAATCTATTATTCTGCCATTAAGTGAGAGCAACTCTGTGAGGTATTCACTGAGATCGATGAGGAGCAGCAGGTAACCCTTTCCTCTCTCGTGTGGTACTTTCTGGTTTGAGAACAAAGAACCTTTTGCCTCACAGAAACTCTCCCTCTCATCCTCTTTCCTCTAAGGCAAGAGGGAATTTTCAACATCTTTGACACAACAAGATGCTCTATGGGCAGTATTATTTTTGAGCAGGTGTTTATCAAAGCTCCTTCTTCTCTGGGTTTTGCTAAGGCTCATTGCTCTGTTAGTGCTGTTAGGGCCTGGTTGTGTCAGATGCTGGACTAGAACAAGTGGGGAGATAGAGTCTAAATCAACCTGAAACAACACGTTAGAGCATGATCCTAAATTAAAGAGTAAAAAAAGTATTATTTTCCTAGATTGCCTTTTTACTTTCTCAGGTTCCATGCCTAATATAAACCTCCACACCCGCTCTGAGATTTATCATTACTGGAGCTTCCTGGGAATACTGTGTTTTCACTATTTGAGTGAGAGGATTAGAAGTTCCTGGGGCACAGTCTCAGTCTGGTCATAGTAACCAGGACTTTGAGCAGATATAAGTCAGAACAGTATGACACATCTCTCAGGTAAGAGGAGACTAGGCAGATGGCTTCATCCACAAGAACCGCAGGATTTTGCGGCAGGTGTCTTTCCTTGCAGCTATCCTTACTTTCCTGGGGAGGGGGAGTAAGGATATCAATGCTTAAATGGAATTATTAGCCTGTTAGATTTAAGACTTATCCCTATCAGGTACAACCGCACAACAATAGGCCAAATTATGTTTATCTCTGGCATACAAATAGCCATTGTCCCAGTTACACAGGTTATAGTCATACCTGAATTAAACACATTTTCACTGTTCTGCTCATAACATTTCTGTACAAAGTGTCATCTTCTTTAAACTTGCTGAGCAAGTTGAATGGCAAAATAGCATATTTTCAGTAGGAAAATTATCAACAATGGTCTGGGTCTCAGGATAGCAAAGGGACCATAAAACTAGCTCAAGCAGCCAGCTGAGAATTTCCCTGGAGAATTTTCCCAGGTCTTGGCATAGGGGACATCTCAGGGATATGGCCAGGAGGCGGGGAGGAAAGAGGTGTGCGCTGTGGCATAATCCTTGGGGGCTATTGTTTGTTAAAGCAGCCCCAAGGTTGCCCTTAATTGTGTTGTGGGCTGACCTGGCTCCTAACCAGCTGCTGGGGTGTGAGAACTACAAATACAGCAGAGGTACCTTTCTTTCCTCCGCCTCCCAGCTGCAGAAAGCACAGTTTGGCCTGGGTGCAAGAGTGAGCCTCCTGGCTTGTTCTCGTAGCTGACCTTCTGTGCTATGACATGTCACTGGATCCTAGCTCAGTCCTGGGACATCTACCAACCAAACAAGCTGGATATCATGCTTATTTCCATAACTTACACCTCTCAAAAAGTGAGCACACACACACACACACAAAAAAAAAAAAAAAAAAATCTGATGTGGGTGTCCACAGGTGCGCTTTCCAGAGAAAAATGGAAATGGACAGTAGGAGAAATAAGACAGCAAAATATTCTATAATTGATGTACCTATTCTAGGGAGGTGTTAATTGGTCATGAAAAAGAAGCAAGTTATTTTACCACACACAAAGACCCATAATCATAACAGACCCACTGTCTTCTCCAGTCTTCTCCCTGCTAGTGTTTTATGCCTTCTTTTCCTACTTTTTGGAGAGCTACTCATGATATCAATTTTGAGAAATTCATTTTTTCACATGTTCTTGTTGTGGTTTAACAGAAACCAGGACAGTTCTACATTTTGCATTGTTCCTGTTAAGTGAATAAATCTAGACCAACACCAGGCTTTTGTACATATCTGTGAGTTATTTAAATAAACCTCATCTCCCCCGTAGCAAGTCCACTCCCCATCCTTTTATCTTTGTGGGACATGTACTTTAAAAACATTTCCACCTAGCAGAAAGCCTCCCAGTGTGTTTTGCAGCATAGGCAGATACCTGTTAGCCAGGACTTCAACCATGGCCTTAGGAATATCACAGCCAGAAATCCAGTTGTTACTGCATGACCGTCCACGCAACTCATCGATCAGAAAAGAACAATTGCCCAGTTTTCTGAGATCCTTTTAGTCCTGTATCAGTTGCCATCTTCCCATGAAAAATCATCTGTATCTAGCAGTTATGCCTTAGCTCAACCAAGAGTTGGAGACAACAAAGTGGACCTTGACATAAGCAAACTTTGGGTACCAGATGCTGTATGCAGACAGCACTGAGCACACTAGTCTGAAAATGACAGTGTCGTGGGCAATGACAACAAAGAACCACATCAGAGAGCCAGCACTCCAAATTACCTGACTTAACACGGATCAGTGCAGAATGATAATACTTTCTGCACTTTATTTTGGGTTGCTTTTTCCACAGGATTTACCGAAAAAGACTTCCCTGTGAGGAAAATAAGAAAAATACACAGGGACTGTTTTGATCCGCTAAATTGTTCTGACCACTTCAGGCAATCCTGCTGAGGTTTGCCTTACTGCAAGTGCCCCATAAACTCCCACCTACCTCCACTTCATACCCTCCACCCAGCAGAGGCCCTGCTGCTTATGCTACACCCTAACACAGAACTGGAGAAAGATTATGAAACAGGGAAACTATCCAGGAACAAAATTGCATTTTTTTTTCCATCTTCCAGAGGTAAATAAAAAGTCAAGCCCATCTGACAATGGGAAATGGGATTCAAAGCAAAAATAGAACCCCACATTTTGTCAGATATCCAAGTTTTTTTTCTGGTGAGAGGTTTTCATAAGAGCTATAACCCCTTTTGGTGGGGTTACATCACCATTTGATCTAAACCCCCACCGTAAGACTACATCTGCTACTAAGCTGTGTTGTAAATGTCTTTAATTTTTATATTTCATCTGAAGGGAGTTGTTAAAGTGGGTTTACAGGGTGATGGCTCTTTGAATAAAAGACATCAGGACTGAAGCAAAGCTCTGCATGACACTTAATTTTCACTCTAATAAGCCCTCCTAAAACATTACAAGATTTTGTTTTTCCCTGAACTTGCTTTCCCTTCCTGCATGATTATTCTTTTTTTTATTTTTCCTCCCTCCTATTTTTTTAAGGACACATTTGAGGAGAATGGTTTTATTTTTGCCCAGATGACACCACTTCTCTTTTCACCCTAAGCCAGATGTGCTTCTCTTTCTGAGCAAAAGAAATCTCTCTGAAGTTTTTTTTCAAAGCCATTGCTTTTATTTAGTCTTTTTTTTTTTTTACTGTTCTTCTGGAATCTCTGGGGCCTTTAGTTTTGACTTTTTTCTGTGAGGGTGGGAAGGAATCCTCCAATATGTTTGTGCTCAAATTTTAAGGTCCCTTTGGATGTGTTCTCCGATACATGAAAAAGTTCTGTGCTGGCTGATCATAACTAAGTGTGGGACCCTTCTTGATCACCTGGAGGGGTCATTGTAGAGCAAACATGAAGTATTATCTTTCCCAGTCCCAAGTGCTTTTATTGACTCATTTTGCTCTGAATAACAGACAAGAAAGAAAATGTGGAGTCCAGGCTTTTGGCATGGCAACTCAGATCTGAGAATATTTCCACATAGCCATCAAACCTGGCTGGTTTGGTTTTTGTCTGAGGGTCTTGTTTTCATTCTGGAGAACAAAACAAATTATTATGGATGTGGACCTTGGTCATCCAGCAGAAAAATGCAAGAAAAGAAAAATCTGTCTCATTAAAGAAAGGAAAAGGAAGGAATAGTATCAATATTTACAATCCAACAAACAGAACACAGAAAACCAAAAGGTCCATCTGCAACATGATATTCATCTGGAGAACAATGTTGTCAAAATGCAGGGAGATTCTGCAGCAGTTAGAATGAAGGGAATTACATGCTTGCATCTCTTTGGAGATGTGGGTTTGAAAAGATTTCAACTATGTAAGAACAGCATGGGCCATGTTCACCAGGCAGGCCTGAACCCAGAATTTGTTGTTGTAATTCAACCTGGGACTTCTGGATTATGGGATACATAGAACTTACCAACTAGATGAGATGAGAAATATTTTTCTCTGTTTTAAACCAAGAAACAGTAATGAGGTTCCTAAAGGATTATTATTATTATAATTATTATTATTATTATTGCCACAGTAAGGTATTGAAACCAAGCACTCAAAAGTCAGTAAATTTCATAAACAGATTTTTCCCGAAAGATTTATACAACCATAATAAGTATCTATTTTTGATTTGCAATTTCATTGTGAAACGAACATTTTAATAGATTATATTTGTCATTAGTGCACACCATAAATACAATAGTAATCATCAGATTCATAGCTAGCACTCATGCAGAGCTGTACATAATCACAATTCTCTACAAACATACTTGCCTCATGCTCAGAGTTCAAGTGGTAATTCCTGAATAAAGAACAGTGGAGATCAGACTTGTGTAACACTCAGAACCATCTGTGCTCCTGGGGCTGCAGAGTGCAGACAAACACCTGAATCCCTACTCCAAAGTACTTCTAGTCTGGACTATTTTCCTATGCCGGTATATTCATGCTTTCATTAAAATCAGCAAGAATAGCTGAAGCCCAGTGTGTGCACCAGTTCCCTAAAAATGCAGGGACTTGCTGCCCATTTCTCAGCGAATAGAGCCTGTAGAGATACAATATTAATTTGATTTCTAGGACAGATATAATCTACTTAGATTCAAGCTATTCTCTTTCATGCTGTCCTGTTAATATGTTTGGATATACACCCTTCCCCTGCTTCAGAAAACTTCTGAAAACCCACCTTTCTGTGAGGCATGCCAGGTGCTGGACTACTCCCTGCTCTGTGGGTGTTCTTCTTCAAATTATTTTGTTTGTATTGAGTTGTGCCTTCAGGGCCTTATCTTGCATTCCTTGCACACCCAACCGTTCACTGAAGTTGATGGAGATACAAAAGGCAGGCCTTCAGCTTGTGCTGGGATCTACTGAGCTTTCTCCTAATTCTGCCTCCGGTGTGGGCTCCACTGTCCTAAATCCTGAGGACTGGGGACTTAGCGCAATCTTTTCTGTGTGAGGTGCAGCCTCTGTTCCTGAGTTCAGCACCCTCTCTCCCGTCCTTTTTTTTTTTTTTTTTGGGGGGGGTGGGGAGGCGCATCTCTGTAAGTATGTTGTTGCATGTGGTGCTGTCATGGACACCTCTGCTTCCTGAATTCAGCAGGCACTAATGCTTTGTTTCTCAAACTACTTAGATGCTGCTATCCAAGACACTGAAAAACTCTCATTCCTCCTACTTACCACCCTCTGAAAAAAATCACTGCTTCAATGTTTGTGGTATGTGTATTATATTATAGTCTTAGTGATTCTTTCATATCTATCGTTATTAAAAACAGACTTAGCAAAGTTAATTAGGGGTAATTTGCATTCAAGCTATTCATTATTTACTTATCTTTGAACTGCAAACTGTAGGAATGCCATTTGTTCATTAAAATTCCCAGTCTTTGCCCACTTTCCCTTTGATAGCATAGTGGTTAAAGAAAGTTGTGCTTAGCTGCTGACTAACCATTCTCTGCACACTGCAGAGATGGCTGCAGGCCATTATTCCAGCATTAGAAAGTAGTTAATATTGAATGCCATGAAGTTAAATTTGTGTTCATTTACTTATTATGTTGGAAATCAGTTGTTCATTCTGAACAAATTTCCCAGCACTACTCTCAGCCAAGCTCTGCAGACTCAAAAAACATGAGGTAACAATATTGAGAAGGTGAGGAGGTTTGAAATGGGGCAAAAAAGAGGAATTAAACAGATCTCTCAAAAAGACACTGCTGCAACCCCGTGCCCTGGTTAAGGCTTCTTTAATTATCACAGTCATCAGCCTTGTTAGTTCCTTTTAAAAGCACAAGGGAAAAAATATCTGCTTTTTTTTCATTAACCACTAATCTCTGAACAATTATACATCTGTTAATTCCTCAGAAGCTCTTGCTGTGTGCCGTTTACAGATATTGTAAGTTGAAAAGAGATGCAATGGCAATTGTCTTGTTGACAGGGAGGAAGAAGGACCCATTTCTTAGTTACTCATTGGGGATTGTCTCTCAAGTACCTCTTTCGTAACTTGGCTATGCCTGTCTAACGTGCAGGAATGATACCTCCACACCAACAACCACATATACAAGACAAGAAACCACTGGCTAGAACAGTAACCTCAGCAGAGGGCTGCAAGGCTGGCCAGATCCTGGTGTGCTGTGTGGACTGGGGCAAATCATCTAGAACAAGTTTGGACAGTTAGTGCCTACTCAGGGATTGCTATTTGACAATGCCTCTGTTTGATTTTCCTTTTCCAATGCAACCTAAAAACGATGACATCTTCTAACACTCACTCCCCCTTCCCTCCATCTCTTGAACTAATGAGCAAATAAGGAAAGAAAATTAAAGAATAAAAAATGTAAGCAGTGATAGGGTGAGATCAATAAACTGTGGATTGCTAGCACTGAGTGAGCCTGAGTAATCTTCTGCATATTGCATGTTGAGTTAACTTGCAAGAGAAATATGTTCCCTCTTATTGTCCTGTGTCTCATTGTGGAAAAAGAAGCAGGGACTGCAAATTAAAATATCCCTGATTTAGGTTCTGAAGGGAGTGCCCAGGAGTTCTTCCTCTATTGCCACATGCTAGAAATTGAACCATCTGCACCATTACAACATAATGAGAATATTTTATTATTGTTTTCAGCCTGTGACTTCTTTTGTCCTGTTCCCCCTGCCCCCAACAAAAAGTCCACTAAAGATGCTCTTGTGAGTAGCATTAGCAAAAGATGCTACTCTACATCTGCACAGAACTCTGCTATTTCAGAATCACTGCTGCAGGGCAGAAGGTGAAAGGTATGTGGATAGCAACCCATGTGATACTATACAACATGCTGGCATAAGAGTGCTGAAGATTTCCTGAGCTGAAATATACTACACTGAGGATTATTCATTGGGTACATATGGGGCTAAGAGGAGCTCAGCCAGAAATGGACAACTAATGACAGTGAACTATGTTTATAGACACATTTGCATCACATGAGCTTTGCACAAATAATGAAAATTCTCTGAGTTACCAGTCCAGGGAATGTACTGCTCTTAAGGACAGTTCCTTTTCTTCCACTGTCAAAGATTTTGCTTGGACTAATGCTGGTGAGCAGCAATTTCCCCAAATCATGGAACAAGGGAGGAAGGATGGAGGTCTCTTCAGTCCCAAGGGAACCTATAAGAAAAGTCAGAGCAAGAATGAAAAAAAATACTTAACAGGTTATTAATTTTACGCGCAGGCAGTCAATTCATGTGGAGTATGACTACCACAGTGACAATGGAACTAAGTTTGGGATGCACTAGGCCCACAGGTGAAAGAAAATAAGGAAGTTTAAGCAACAGAAGAAAACTCAGAGAAACAGAATATTTAGTATTTATATACAGTTGTAGTTCTCACTCTAGCAAGTACCAGCCAGCTTCTCCAGAGCCAGAAATGCTGTCCTCTTCTTCTGAAGTCTGGGTATGACAGAGCAGAAAGTGAGGAATACCACAGACTTCAGTGTAATTATTCAGATGGGAACCCATGTTTACACCTCCCTTGCTAGGATCTGCCAAACCAAATTAGTAAGTCGAGTTTTCCCATCTACAGCTGATGGAATTGTATAGTGCACACTGTATATATGGTGCTGATAGTTGTGAAATAGGCTGTATTTTTTTCCTGCTTTCTGAAAGGAGAAGAGAAACTTGTGTTTAAAGAAAGGAAGCTCATTCAAACTCTGCATGTAAGACTGTTTTCTCAGCGAATGGTGTCTACTTACTCTTTATTTCTAAACTCTCTCACGTCAAAAATCACCAGTTTGTCACAAAGGGGAACTGTAAAGGGCAGCTGAAGAAATTAAAGAATCTGTGTGCTGGATTTACTTACGTTTGCATAAGAATAGGTTACTTTTTAATCTCTTGAGCTTCCAAAGGAAATACTCTGGAGGGTCAAAAGAGAATAATTTAATTACCTCAGAGATTCACAAGAAATTAGGCTTCAGTGATGCCTAGGATTGGTTAAATTAATAGGGAATATGCTTCAGTCAGAATGTTTGACAGTTATACAGTGAAATTCTGGCACCAATGCATTTCCATTGGCTTCAGTAGGGTCAAGATTCAGCTCATGTTAGCTGTAAACCCAAGATGATTACTGAATGGACTGATTCAGGCTGCTGTTAGTCTCCTAGAAGAGGACAGCACACTGCTTCCAAAATTATCTTTCTGGATGCTAGACTTGATTTTTCTGAGGTCAATTCCATCTGCCAATGTATGTGTGGCTGCAGCCCTAAAACAGCCAAATGGAAACAATATAAAATGCTAAATATAGTAGCACTTGAGTGAGGGGTTTTGTTGGTTTTTTTCTTTAAAAAAAAAGGTTTAAAACCAATTTTTAATGTCTTGGGAAATGTAATGTTCAAAGGGAAGGCCATGGCAATACACAAAAAGAAAAGGCCATGTAAGAGCATGAGAAAGAGCCAAATCCTGATCTCTAAGCACAGAACCAACCCAGTGCGATGAAACAAGTTTTCTCTGGATTTACACCAACATAATGTGGCCCAGAGTGTAACCATTTGTTTTATCATAAACCTAAAACCAGTCCACTTTGCTTTGACATCTCGTTTTGGCTGCAACTGCACATGCATGCACACACACACATGCACTCACATTCTCTTCAATAGCCTTTCAGTCATGCCACAGAGCTGTATGGTCTCTCCTGGATAAGCTGTGTTAAATTAAAATTAAACATCACCAAGCTTTGTGCTCAGCCTCCCTCTGTGAATGCTCTGCTGCGGGTGTGCAGGGGGTTAATATCACAAATGTTCCACAGGAGGTTAGTGGGATTCAGTTTCAGCTAACATTTATTTTGCCAGCTCCTGTTCACTTTCATCTCTGCTTATGAACACTATTATCTTGTTTGTAATAATATATATAGATCACTGCAGCTGCGCTCTGCAAAATTCATCCATTTTTTGAACTTTGCAAAAAAAATTCTGCAAGTCTTTTATCACATTGCTGAGCCCTGTGAATTCACCCACCTTCCCAGCCTGGTCTTTCATACAAATTGTAAGCAGGCGTGGGTTTGCAAAACTTTCACTGAGTGTGGACTATCATGTTTCTAATGTAACCCCACACCCAATGCGGTTTTGCCCTTTCACTCAAGACTAATTGTGAGCTGTTGTTTTTTAAAAAAGGTCTATGTTACTTCAGCTCCTTTGTTTTTTGCTTGTTCCTATTGTTAATTTCCTGTTACAGGCATTACCTTTGGCACATGTATGACATGTCCAGCAGGTCAGCATACTGTGTCTGAACCCTTCTGTCACTTGTTCAGTAGATTGCCAGTAATAATATTAATAGCTAACTCTTATATAGCACTTTTCCTATCTCGCAAACATACAGCTTCCTGTCCTGGAATCAGTGGTGCTAATTATTGACGGACACTAGAAGGGCTATTAGCTTATTTGACATTTTCTTCCATGAACTTACAGGAGTGCACTATGTGGCAGGCTTTTCCATAGACATGATGTAACCCCAGTAATATTTGTACTTCAACATCCAGTCAGCCTAAAGAAGGAAATGGGTCTTTTTAAACTACCTGTGCAGTATAGATGCCTTGAAAAGCAGATGAAGACTGTAAAGAGGCAGGAATAGACTTGAATTTACACTAAAACTTCCAGCAAAAAATCCTCTTGTCATATGTTTTCTATGGTCTGACTCTATGACTTTATTCTAGAAAGGCACACAAAGCAAACACTTGGCTGTAAGTTCTTAATGTTTACCTATCTCACTATTACTACAGTACAGCTTACAATGCAGCTATTATTCCAGAAATTGAATGGTGTGATACAATAATTGACTTCCTTACTAGTTTCCCAGTCTTCTTCCTCTTCAAGAATCAGAAGTCATTGAATGACTAGGTCATAACTCTATTCTGCTTTTCTCATTTTGAGACAGAAAAAGGCAGACTAACTTTCAAAGCCTCTACCCTAGGTTTTCAAGAAGGCAGAGCATAAATGAAAGAATAGAAAAGGAAACAAAAAGGAAATGAAACGGAGATTTAAGTAGTTTAGACCAGCAGTCCACAAGATCAAACTCACTCCTTTCCACACAGCAGCTGGTATCAATGCTCTTGCATTGTTCAAACAAGTTCCAGCATTTAGTGAGCTGGGACTCTGCCTTCTACCGCACTTCTATAGAGGCCGCCCCTACGGTAGCATCTGAAGTGTGCCTTCCAGAAGCAGCTTTGCATTACTTTGACAAAGCCAGACAGCACCTGTCCTTGAGGCTTAACAAAAGGTAGTAAAGGGAAGGAAGGAGTAATCTCTCTCAGGCCTCTGCTGCTATCACTCTCCCTTTATATTTCATTTAGAGCAA
>NW_008825114.1:4602659-4614513 GCF_000699105.1 Pygoscelis adeliae
CTCACTGTAATGAAAATCCATGACTCGACCGTGCATTCATAATTATTTTATAAATAAATGGCTTCTGGAGAGCCACATCTGTCTCTTCCCACAGAGTGTATGTCTTTCATTAATGTATTACGGGGCAAATGAAGCCAGCCTGAGTGCTTTGCTTGCATCTTCCTCTTCCTCTCCATCATTGTCCATGGATAGGTTTTTGTGGTTCGGAGAGAGCTGCAAGCCCCACACGTCTCTGCAGGACTGATGGCTCGTCAATAACATTAGCCAGCATTATGGGCCGCATCGCTGTAGAACAGAATCAATATGGCCAAGTAAAAAGTCTAATCAGTTGACATGACCATCTTCAGCAGGGCTCACGTTACAAGAAATGACTTTTTTTAAGGAATCAGCATCAGCGCTGCTTATTCACCCCACACCAAGAAGCCTTGACGAAGATTTATTGCTTCTTGTTTTGTTAGCAGTGCAGGGTAAACTGGTGAAAGTGAAATAATCATTCAGGTTAAAAGAATAATAAAGACCGAACTCTGCAAACACTGCCCACATTTTCCTAAGAAGCTGAGAAGAGCAGCTATAGGGCACTCTGCAGTGTGGAAAGGAAGCCCTCTGCACTAGGAAATAAGAGTAGTTTAGGGACCTGAATACATGGATTCATGCCCTTTGTCTGACTAGGTTGCTTTCTGTTTTCTCACCCTCTCTTTTTTTTTACCAAAGGGACAGATTCAGCTCTCATTTCTACTTGTGCAAATTGAAGTCACTTGGCTGAAAATAGGATTGTTCCAGATTTCTATCACTGTAAGTGAAAGCAGATTTTGGCACTCACGCCTATGGCAATGTACACATCTTAAAACAAGTTTCTCACTGATGCATAGCTTTATCTATGTGGTAATTACAGAGCTGTTTTACAACCATCTCCCTTTCTCTTTCTCCTCACCCGTCTGCATGTAGATTCATCCACAACACAAGAGCAACAGGGGTGCAGCTATCAGATATTTCACTTTTATGAACTCTGCTGATCATCTGTTCTCATTTGTCCAGTCATCTGAGGGAAACCCTGTTCAATCATGTGAGGGTAAAGCATTAGTGAAATCGTTAGTGCAGCATGGGCAGGCTAATAGGCCCATGCCTCAGCCATTTTTTTGCAGGCAACATACCGCCTACATCAGAGATACTTCAGCAGTGTTATTTCCTAAACAGGTAAAAGAAAATAATTGCATCTTGGAGGCAAGCAACTTGTTTGTGAATGGGAAAATGGACATGTTAACTACTCCTATCCTACTTTGTTAGAATGAAATAGCTGGGAAATGCTCATTAAAAACGAAATAAATCTTGAAACAGGTTTAGTGCTTATTCAAGTTAACAACAGAATCAGAGGAAATTAAAGGGCCCCATCCCACAGGGGCCTTTGCAGGCTAGATGTGAGGAGAGGAACAGGAAGTTTGATTCAGGCTTTTCTGCCATTACCAGGAAAGACTCAATGCTCACAGACCAGTCTGTGGTACTTATACACAGAAGTGTGACAAACCTGGTGATCTCCTCCTGGGCAGTGGTAGACCTTCACTCCCACCACAGGACTACCTTATCACTCAATACAGTCACGGGCAGTGCAATCACCCTGCCAAATTTCTTCTCATTTTCTCCCTCTTCGGCACATACAGAGACGCTCTACTGATTTCATCATGGGGGAGGAATTTTCTGGGTTTTTAATATTAGAATAGTAACTATGGGCTTCAGTCAAAATGGAGGCCTACAGCAGTGTGCACAGACAAGACAAGTTCTTTGTCTCCAGGAGTCAGTGTCAAGTGCACATCAATACTGAACTTGTTCCTCAGTGGCAGAGTTCACCTCCAAGTTTCCAGTAACATTGGCTGTCAAAAATGAGGCCCAACAAAAAAACACTAGGTGGGAAAAATAGTGCATCATCTGTGTGTTTTTTGGTTGTCTTTTTTGTTGCTGCATGAAGAAAAGCAAGGTTTTTTTAACCAATGTAGATTCTGAACACAAAGTTGGTTTGTTTTTTTTATGGGAATCCTGCTGCAGAATATTAATAGTGTAACATTAATTTAAATGGTTTATTAAAGTAAAAAAAAAAAGATTCAATTTCTATTAAGATTCCACTATTTATAGTGATTCAAGGGAATATTCTACTCTCAGAGCCCCAGGATCTTGGTATATAACATCCTCATTTGTGTTAAGAGAAACTTTACCCCTTTGAATTCACGAGGACTGAAAAGTTTCACCAGGCGCACAGGCTCTGTATAAATAAGCAGCACACAGCAAATATATTCTTTTAAAAGGATTATCACTTTGACAGCTATTCAGTTGGGGTGGCTTTTTCTGTCCCCTGGAATTCCCAGCTTGCCCTCTTAACTACACAGAAGGTAAATCTGTATAATACTTCACAGCTGCCTTTATTGGGACCTGACACTGAGCCTACTGGATGTGCTTTCCTGGTACAAAGCACCTCGTCAAGTTTCCTGCTCTGGATGCAGCGAACGCAGCTGATGAGCTGTCTTATTAAAAGTTATGAGGAAAGGATGTTCACTCCATTACTTTCTGAACTACTGGATACGCACAGCGAAGTTGTTGAGCTGGTCAGTCCCTCAGAGCTCCCTCCCTCACACACAGGCTGAACGCTAACGTTTAATAATGCATTGCTCCCATGGTGGTCACCATCAATTTTTTTTTTTTTTTTTTTATGATGTCTTTCGCTTAATCAGCATTACCATGACGTTTCCTCATCACTGCAGACCAAACTTGAGCCTTGCTGTCCCACTGGCACTGGCAAAGCTCCCAAGAGTTTTAAGCTGGGGTTCTGCCACCCCTCTGCCTGTAGTAATGGGAACAGGGCCAGGAGCAAGACCTCCCTGAACCCTGCCTGGTTCAAAAGGAACGGGCAGGGCAGCAGCATGCTTGCTGGGGAGCCCACCAAGCCCTGAGAGCCAGAGAGAGGCTGAAACTCCAGGGGCTGAGCACAGAAGGGCTGGCATGGCACTGATGGTCAAGGAGACCAGAGGCAGGTGTACTGTAAGAGGAGCTGAGGTGTCGGACTCCTGAGTCCCTCCACACCCCACACCCCCTGCTGGGGGTGAGCTCGGGGAAAGGGGAACGGGGGCAGAGCTGCAACCAAGAGCAGCTGAGAGAGAGACATCTGGGCCAGAGGCAGAGCCAAGGGAGGGCTAAACTGCTGTAGCAGAGCTGAGTTGAGAAAAGCAACCTTCTTTTTAAAGAACAGGATACAATGGTTGCTGCAGTAATAGCCAGAGCTGAGTGAGAAAAGCAACCTTCTTTTTAAAGAACAGGATACAATGGTTGCTGCAGTAATGGTTCAGCCGGGCCAGCCTCAGCAATGCCATGTAAGGAGTGTGTACCCATTACCTTCCCATCAGTAAAAGAACAAGCTGTTTTCTCAAGTAGTTCAGGTAAAAGCTGCAAATAAATCTCTTTTTCTCCACCACCTCACTGAAGCAAAAGACATTCTGCAAGCAGCCTGCCTTGGAAAACTGCTGGCGCTTGGACTGGAAGAACACAATTAAAAGATGCAGTAAAAATTGACAAATCTTGGTACAGGGAGCTGAGAATACATTACGATCCAAATCGAACTATAAATAAAAAGCCTAAATTAAATAAATCTTGCACAATTATGGATTAAAATATGTTTGGCTTTAATGTCTTAGCACACGGGCCTTGACTCTTGAAATCGTTGCTGAGACCACGCAACTTGCACAGGGATGTAGCAATAAACAAGTCGCCTGCTGCTGCAATGCCATATAGGGATCATGAGGGAACGTGGACTGGCATTTTGCCGGTTTTCTGGTTACTGGTTAGCCCTCCTTCACGGGCACTGCTCTCTGTGCAAAACTCTGGCCGTATAGCTTCAGTAACAGCAAGCAGTGTCAATAATGGACTCAATAATGAGTGGAAAAGAAACCCAACCCAATAACAACAAAACCTCTGGGGGAGCATTAGCAGCAATTGCTGTCATTCAACACTGGGAAACTGCCAGTCTATCCTGATGGCAGTCTATCATCCACAGGCTGCAGCAGGATGCTGGGCTCGGTAAGCTGCGGGGTGGCAAACCCCAAAAGTGTCAGGCTTGGTGGACAGCAATGTGCTCCTCCACCACACCACTGCACAGCAGGATTTTGCTGCTCCAGGGCTGCCCGGGTAGCTGTGGGGCTTTGAGGGAGGTGGTGGCAGGAGAGGTGGGCACCCCCCCAGCTCTGCCCCCTGTTCGCTCCAGCCCATGGCAGCGGCTCTGCGGGGTGAGTGCAGATCTGCTGTCCTCCCCTTTTGGAGGATAAACAGGGATCAGAACATTTTCCACAGCTACTGCTTTAGCTGCTGGGCCAGGCTAGCCTCAGCACCTATCACTACGTTCTTGAGAAAGGTGGGGAACAGGTGCGGATTCAGACCACTTGAATGGCACTGACGTGGCTGGCCCCAGATGTCCACTGTGCTGAACTGATGGTGCCCAGAGCTCCCAAGGCTTTCCAGATCTGTAGCTGGCTGCTGAAGCCCTCACTATGGCTGAGTAATTAGTTGCACTACACCACCTCTCCAAAGAGGAGGGCTGAGCCTTAACACAGAAACAAAAAAAAACAGCCCAGGAAAATCACTTTTCTTGCCACAGTAAGCCAGAGCGCGGTTTCCATCAGGCAAGTAGCTTTGTGAGAACTAGCTCAAAGTCTGTTTTGCCCAGGGTGCGGGTCCTGCATTGGATAGAAGCACTGAGGGAAAAGTTTCCTGCAGTTGTTCCCCTCTCTGCAGCCATTCCCAGGGTCAATACCTCACCTCCTTTTCCTGTCCCTTACTACTCACACCACCATCTTGGTGTTTCTAGCCTTTGGCTAGATTTGGTTGAAATAGGTCCATGTGTTCATATTACTGAGGAGGGGACAGAGAGGCAGAAGTTGCACGCAGGCAGACCTGTACGCATGCAGTCAGATGGCATAACACTCATTTCCTTAGGAAACTAGACTAGAAGGAAAACAGCAGTCTACTTTTTCAGGCCTTCCTGCTCTCTGTTTCTCCTACTTACTTTGAAAGTTATGGTAGCTTAAAATAATCTCTACACAGCATCTAGAAATTTAAGTGTTATGCTTTCTTTGAACAGTTTTTTTAAAAATATAACATGTGAGTATGATTATTTTTTCTCCTTCAACAACTGTTTTCTGGAAGATCTGAAGTTGATTATATTGGGATTGTGATTACTTAGTGGCTTGACTAAAGCTATTTCACAAGTCAGCTCTGACGTTTTACTTTGAATTAAGATGAGAAGTTTTCTCATCTTATGTTTTACAGAAAAAAGCCATTCCAAAAAGAAAAAAAAAAAGACTCCTTGAAAACTTGCCTTAACATGACATATGACTGTATTTTGCAAGCTGTTTAGTCACCCATTATTTTTGTTTTATTAGACATAGTTGACCCTTTGATCTCGGTGAATTAACACTTTTACTGATCCAGAGGCTGTGAGTCTAACCCTCATGCTTGTTGACATTGTTTTCTTATGGCCTGGCATTTGTAATCATGCAAATTCTTGCTATAGCTTATTCATTTCTAAAATGTTCTCAGAATTGATTCCCTGACATACTTTTTATGACTTAACAGCTTTCTCTGACTTTTCTGTATGGCTTAGCTTTTGGAGCTTGCAATAGAGTAACACAAGGTTCACATGTATTTTGGCAATTTACCATCTTTTAGAAATGTCGACTTTAGGGTCTTAGGCATTGCATAAAAAAAAAGAAAAAAGTCATTGCAAAGCTTTTTCTGGGCTGTGGCCAGCTTAAGGAAAACACAAAGTTTTCAGGATAGAATTTAGTGGATATGTAAAGAAACTTGAAACATGGTACACCTCTTGACCTGAATTCTTGTAAGCCAATATGTAGCATATGTATACCATAATGAAATTCTCCAGTTGCAGTTTACATTTCATTCATGTAGCATTTATCACTGGAATCAGTGGACACTGACTGCTGTAGTATGTCAAGGGTTTGACCTTTGCTATTCTGATCTTAATTACAAGACCAGGTCTAAGATATAGAGTCCAGTTTCCTACCAGCTCCCAGGCATGTCAGACTCTGATTGGAGCCTTCCTTCACCAGGCTGGGTTGAACACACCCGGGCCAAAATGGAGCTCAGTGAGTGTAAAGTTATGTGAACAGACGCCAGAGGCCATGGGAACAGGATAGAAAATCTTATACAGCAACTGTAATGTTTTACATCTTGTAAAATAACCCAGAAGCTAGGAAATAATTTTTTTAAATCCAAATTTCAAAGTTTGTCTTTTCTCAAGTCATAGAAGGTATTCCAGACAACCTGCATATTTGATACCTCCAAGCCCCTTTCCCAAATCATTGAGAAAGGTATGTTGTTATTATTCATCCCCAATGAGAGGATGAGAATATCTGTCTGAAATATATTCCAGTGCAAGACACCTCCTGTGAAGCACTTAGGACAGGACTTCTAGAGGAGTAGTCTTTGTGTAAGTCCTTTGCCTTAGATATTTCAATTCTAAAATTTTAGATAATTTTGATGCTGCAAAATTTTTTATTTTTAAATGAACACACACACAAAAGGAAAAGGAAAATTGGAACAGTAGGACACAAAAATGTGAAATTATGAGAGTGCTTTGAATTTTTAATATCACTTAAATTTGAAAGACTGAAGCTCTCTAAAAACTTGTAAGTGGCATAATAATTTCAAATCGCTTCATACTGCACATGCCCAGAGCTCTGATAACCTCCACACTCAAATGCTTGTAAGTTTTTTTCTTCACATATTCCAATAATGTGAAGCCACTCTCTGCAACATAGAGTGTGTGATTCATAATTACTATAGCTCTTCAGATTTCTCCGTGCGTCCTGGCATATGAGAAAGAATTCAAACTCTGCTACAGAGGATCAAAATATATTGGACCAATTAAATCCGATGCTCTAACCAAGAAAACTTAAAATGATCTTAAAATCTATGATTAAAAAAGACAAAGATAAAGAAGGTGGGGCAGCTGCATAAAAAATCATCTTGGAAAGAAAGAAAAAAGATTTTATATAGCAAGCATACTTTCACTGGCCCAAGAAAGGGCTGGTAAGAAGCAGAAATTACCATCAGATATGGTAAAAGAATATATATTTCTTTAAGACATGAGAAAATGAGTTGGCAAGATGAATGCATTTACTGTGTACTGTGGTACAGATGGGAATACCAAAGGGCCTTGAACTTATCCTCCTAACAGTCTACTTAGTTAAACACCACTGGGTATAGATTAAATAAGACGGAAAATAAGTCCAACCCCTGTTTTTGCAGATAACCATGCTTTAGATCTCCTCATAAACTGATTCAGTCTCTATCATCTAGCTAGTTCTCATTTTGGCCTCTTCGGCTGATACTGGAGGGCTGATCCAGAATCCCGCTGCTCCAGCACTTAAACTTGTTTCTCCTTTCCAGCATAAAATTATATATAGCTATTTGTTCTTCTTAGCATACATAGCTCTTCTTTTTCCCTGGTGTTTACACCCCGCTCCATTGTCATATATTGATGCAGCACAATCATGTCCCCCTTTCGGCTCTCATTTGCTTGGTTATGGAAATCAAGCTCTCTTAAGCTACCGTTACAAAAGTGCCTATTTCCTACTCTGCAAGCATGGGCAGCCTTTCTTTGAATTTGTGTTTCTCATCCATGGGCAACTGAACTATACACAGTGTTTTAAATGAAGGCTGGATTGGGTTTGAGGAAGTAGCACTGGTGCTGTCCAGACTCTCATAGAAATGACTCATCTGATAAATCCTGGAATCACGTTTGATCTTGAAAGCCTCTGCACTTCATCAGAAAGTATCTTCATGTTGTTGCTTGGTCTCACTTTATTTATCCAGTGAAAGAGGATTTTGCTATTTGCTTTAATTTTGCGAAATCTCAGTCAGCTTGACCTCTGGCAAGTCTGATATTGTTCCTAAGCCTTCTGACTTCTAAAACATGAATTTTGGTGTGGCCTATTTTGCTTTTCTTTGTAAATTCTTTTTAGGGTCTTTTTCTTACTACTAGCATCCCTTTTGACACCACCTTTCATACTGGTAGGTAATATTTTCCCTAGGTACTGTACAGTGTTGAGGAATAGAGCTAAAAATGAGGATCTGGATCCCACATCAGCAGCACACCACTCTGGAGAACTTGCCATGAGAAAGCAATCCCAAGCAGTGCAGGAAACTCCAAAAAGGGGTTTTGATGACTGCCATGTGACAAAATGCTCAGAAAGCTTCAAGCTTCTTGGCAAGCCAGCATTTGGGACTATTGCTCCACTGGGATACATTACTTGTTCAATGGCATTACCTCCACAGGATATTTTGCTAAACTCTGTGTTGGTCATTGTGGGAAACACTTCACCTTGGAAGGAGCTATCATAGGATCAGCAGTGTATTACTGGGAGAATTGCAATCTAGCTGAAACACTGGAGCAACAGAGAGGGTATAACAGATTTTTTTTTTTCTTTGGCTAATGGCTAGAAGTTGCCATCTGAAAGCAGGGCAGTGCTAGGCACTGGGATCCTATGGAGACCACGGTGTACGTGCAGCACATAGCTACCTTGGCTCTGCCACGACAGACAGGACTGTAAGGAGCAATGCTTATTTGCTCTGACTGTCATTTTGTGTTCTTCTTTACAGAGAGGTTTCAGCTAAAGGTCACGGGAGAGCCACTGTATATTTTTTCTTCAAACAAAATCAATTGAAAGACCTAGAACACAATAAGTTATGCTGCAGAGCTGCACTTGCATGTATTCCCATTGGAGACCTATCAGTGTGAACTAGCACTGTTGGGAAATCTCTCCAGCTACCCCAGTTAATCAATATCTGTTCATTATACTGTCTCAGATGAATATGGGTAAGGATTGGGTAATCATGAGTCAGGTGACTTAAAAATAACTGCACCTCACATAAAATCAATAGAGGGTGGGTTTTTTCCCAGTATTACTTCAGGCAAACTAATGTACTTTTTATCCCCCTCTCTTCTTACCACCTCTTGCTCATTGTTGGTATATCAACATCACTGTAGGAGTGGCTTTATTAAATTAGTAGCACTTAATCTACTGTCATACTGTCAACTTGCAGGGAGTGAACAAGCAGACAGCAAGTTTTCAAGTGGCCCAGTGCGCTTCAACTGGCTCTCACCCAGGCAGTGAGCTCACAGCTGTGCCAAAAGCAGTCTTTCTGGGTGCCTGCTAATATCTCTGCACTGAGTATGAAAACCCTATGCTAGAAAAAAATTGTTTTAGGGGAATTCGTGCCAATTATAGATGTGTTATGACAGATGAAAAGATTATAATTATGCTTGGCTTCCATGCAGAACTACATTAACACATCTATGACATTTAATAACATGGGAGGATAACCACATGTCTCAACAGAGGTTGACTTTCCACAAAGTTGCTTAACTTTTTTTTTTCTCCCTTCCTCCCTCTTTTTCCCGCCCACCAAAATTAAGAAAAGCTGCATGTGCTTGCAGCATTTTGGGGGAAACAAGGAAAAGTAAGAAAAAAATAAAAGGAAGAAACAATAAAATAAAAAAGAAAGGAGAAGAGAGAAAGAGAAAGAATAGAGAAGCTGAGAAAGAAGGAGAAGGAGAAGAAGGAGGAGGATGGAAATGGGAAGGGAAGGGGTGGTATGTAAATTAATGACATGAAGCTAAAAACTGCAAGTCAGTAACAGATTAAAGGCATTCAGCTCCTTATTGGGCTGTTTATGTCAGGCTGATGAAAAACAGGCAAACTGAATAAACACTCTCTCAAGTCTTTAGTTAGTGGACCTGTGGCAGACATCTTGTATCTATATGGCTCATGGCTCTCAGCACATAGACTAAATTAAATCTGGGAAGAAGCTGGATTGGAAGTTGAAGTCCTGTTTTTAGAGCTAAATGTTTTGCAGAAAACTGGCTCTTGGTCATGCTGGGAGGGCTGCAAAATGATAGACCTGGTGACAGCTTAGGAAAGTACTAAATCTGTCAGACACTATGTATTACCTGCCAACTAACCAACCACGTTCCTCAGACTTAGAGTTCACAGTGCTTAGAAAATGCTAGTTAATTGGCCTTCACATCCCTTTCTTTCCCCACCCCTACCCCCACACTCAGCTAGTGAGTCCAGTTGTCTCCATTTTGCTGATAAGGAAATGTGAGGCAACCAAAAAGGCTTATTAACTATTGCCAAACACTGAGCAGGCTGTTTCCAGTCCAGCTAACCTGTTAGAGAAGGGCTCGTTTGCAAGCAGATATCCATTCCCATTGAGCTAAACAGGACTGCACATGTGCTTAAAGTTCAGCACATACCCACGTTTTGAGGCATCACAGGCCCAGTGCTCGGCACCTTGCAGCGTTTAACAAGCCAAGTTGTCTTTTGCTCTTCTTTTGTAGAATTAATTAATATGAATCATATTCCAGCACATTGACTCAGATACGCTTGTAATGTGGCATTTTTGTCCCCCTGAGCACAGTGCCATGCACAAAAATATCCTATTGTGAGACATCTCTTCATGTGTTTGTTTTCTTTATTGATAAGAAGTGCAGATGTCGAAAATGACTAGCACCGTAAGAGCTCAGGCTGAACCAAAAGCATTCACCCCAGAAGAGTCTTGCTCATATTGTGCCAGCTGCTACAGCTGTCCCTTAGAAAAAAAAACAAGATTTCTTAACAAAAGAAAATATTCTGCCCTGCAAATGGAACTTCAGCACATCTCCCACACCACACCCTGTTCTTGTCAGTATGGAGCACAAAGCCAATCACAAGAATTCAAAAGGTGAATCCTCTGGTGATAAATACTTGTGGCCCGGTCCTAGATTACCAGGCAAAGGTTGCTGGGGAGACACATTTAGGCAATGTCCTCACCATTTCAAAGCACAAGAAAGTTCTTACTCAAACACTGAAATTAATGAGCTGTGTGCCTCTGCTTTGAGAAGCAAAAGGGGGACTGACCTGTGCCAGGACACTAAGTTAGAGTTTGGCAAGACCTTTCACTCAATTTCTTCATCTGTCAGACATACCTAAGTGTGAGCAATGTCCGTCTTAAGAGGTTTTTGCAGACACTTAAGTGACTAACTTAGTGAGACTGTAGGACTCTGGACACCAAACTAATGATGACATTTCTGAGGAAATTTGTACAAGCCAGGGAAAAAAAAATTATACCTTCCCCAAGAAAACTTTTACTTATTCAATTTCTGGCAAATATGAAAATCTCTCAGACGTAGTATGCAGCTCTCAAACTATAAGAGGCCTTGTGCAAGCTTTGCAGGTGAGCACCTTTCCATGACCATATGCCTTTCCATGGAAAAGTGTATTGTTTGAATCAGTAAAAAATGAAGTGAAAGACAAAGAGACAGAAAGGTCAGTGACTGATAAATCTTTAATATAAAAATTGTACAAGAATTTTGATACAAATTACAAGAGGTATTTGGACAAAGTATGAGTAAAACTCCATTTATATCCCCAAAACCTTATGCATTTTATGCAAAAGACATACTGTAGGACAGTTACAGTACAGAAAATACAAGAAAAGAAATGTCAAATTAAAAACAGGACTTTTAATTCCCTCAGACTACTAATGGAAAAAACTTGTTTAGAGTACATACAGTATTTATGAAGCTACCAATGTCACGATTATTAGATCAACATGATGCAGTTTTTCATATCCCCTTGTACAGCTATATTCCATAGTGCATGCTTTGGTTCTGCAGGCAGGACAGCAGAGCATTCACGTTTTGCTCACATTGAGAACAAACAGTGAAAATAAAAAGCCTCATCTATTCCGAACGGAGAAGGACCTTTGTAAAAACGTCCATCAGGCCCCAACTCCACACTTTTCTGTGCCTGGGGGC
>NW_008825114.1:4614565-4620655 GCF_000699105.1 Pygoscelis adeliae
GCGCATCACTGAGCAGCACGGGGGTTTTGCAGCCGGGCTATGAGAGCCCTCCCATGCCCGCCGAGATAGGGATTTCCAGGCTTTTTGCCTCTGTGACTGAACCCGCTGCCAGGCCCCTACAGACTCCCAAATACATGAAGGTTCAAATCCAGTTTATCTCAGCTTACATCTCCTCATGAACCCCCAGTCAGATTCCCATCTTTCCAGTTCAGGAGAACTGAAACACAGCAGACAGCTACATAGGAAATTGCCATGTTGCTTGGCCCGTGTGACCTTCTCAGCCAAAGCTGTTAAAACAACAGCTGTGCCAGTGAGCAAGAGCCTTCAGTAAAACAAAGACACTCCAAACCCCTTTGGCCACAGGTGTAAACCCCCTACAATGAGATATTCGTAGGTACAAACAGGTTGCAGTGACCTGCTTGTGGTAAGTAAAAGTGTGTGGAGCTTCAGACAGGGTAAATTTTGAATGTGTTCAGAGTTCAGATCAGCTTATTTGCACACCTGTCACACATACATTGCACTGGAACACGGATCACTTTTTTTATAGACTGGAGGAGAGGCAGGAGGCATGAACTGAGAACGCAAATGCTGCCCGTAACAGCCACGTTATGGGAAAGGAGCCCCATATGACATAGGAACCAAAGTTTGCACAAGAAAAAGCAGCATGCTGAATTTCATATTTATAAATAGCTAAATGAGACACACACACAACAGTGGCCATTTTATTCATCTTGTCACTTTACAAACGGTGACCATTTTCACAGATGGAATGCATAAAACTTCCCGAAATGGAGAACATCAGGAGGATGTGTTACTTCTCTGAGAGAATTTTAATGAGACACTCTCTTGGAATGAGAGGAGAAGGGGTGGGGACAGGTGAAGAAAATGCGAAAATTAAGACAACGACTGAAGATTGTACAAGGGTTTGTTAAAAAAAAAGAAATAAAAAATCCAAATGTAAAAGTATGGTTGAAAAATAATGAAGAAATCAGCCTTAGTTTGTACAGCTTAAGTGACCCTATTGACTCTGTAGGTCATTGGGTAGACTAAGAAGAACATCCCTAGAATCACAATTCACGCGGCTGCCGTACCATTTCATAGCAGTGATGGGGGGGGATGCATTCTGCCCCATCAATGCAGGAGGCGGCGGGGGGGGGACGGACACAGACCGCGTGTCAAAGTCTTGAGCTGGATGCCGTGACTGTGTAACGCTCCCCCACTCAGGCACAGACATGCACGTGCACAAGTGCCACTGGTCCCCCAGCGCCGCTGTTCAGAGCCTCTTGCATTTCGTAACAGAAGTGGACAGGTTGTGATTAACTATTGATGAGTTTGCCATCCTAACTGTGCATTATCCTCTGATCATTCTCAACCTTTTGTTTGACAACGAATGCCTTATAAAATCTTTATGCATCACTTAGCTAGTCTTGCTCTCTCTTTCTTCTCTAGAAATGTAATTGCTCTGGACGCTTTTCTCCATTTTCCTAAAACATTTTGCTCCAAAGGTTTGAAGGGAGCAGCGTACGAAATCTGTAGAACATCTGAATAAACCTCTCTACATATTAGACATTTGCTCACTCATGCTTCTCATGCTCTTAAGCACAAAAGAGGAAATATATGTATAGGTAAGTGTGATGAAAATGATATAATTTTGCCCATTTGTAACCTTCATTTTAAGGCTCTTTGTTCTAACACTATGTCTGTTTCTCCCTCTCTGTCTGTCTGTCTGTCTGTCTGTCACACACACACACACACACACACACACACACACACACACAGAGAGACACACGACCCAAATGGTTTCTTTGATCAGAAAGTCCACAAACAGCCTCAGAAACGGTACAGAAATAAAGGCTGTTAGGCCTGCCCAAGCTCATCATCGCAGGCCAGCTAACACGACTGCTCCTACCTCCATCAGTGCCACGTGCACATGGAGTTGACAGGGGATCGGATTCTGGGCTCAGCCTTTACACTTCTGACACAAACAGGCCTCAGGAAATTGTCTGCTGGTCTCACCCTTATAGCTTCTGATGCACTCAGAAGGAAAAGGAGGGAAAAGATCAATGACCTTTGACTGGTAAAAGGTCTTAGCATATTTATAGTGGGTACCATCACCTCTGTTGCAGCAAACATCAAATTACCGCATTAACGCTGGAGACAGTATTAGCATCTGGAACCAGCAAAGAGGAGCTGCAGCCTACTAATGCCATGAATCGATCCAAGGATATGAAAAACAACGAACCCCAAAATGGCTGTGTTTTTGTCTCCCAGTCTTGGGCTTTGCCTGAAACCTGTCTTTGTATTTTTCAGTGCTGCACTGGCCACCAGCACTGTTCAACCCACAGTGCCCAGCACTCACAGGCAGACACAGGATCTGGCGTTATGATCTCGGCACAGGAACACTGCTGACCCTGCAGGGAAAGCATGCTTCAGCTGCTCCTCTGCCTGCTTGAATTTTCAGCTGCTATTCAGTGGTCAGTCAGCGTACAATAAAAAGGAAGGGGAGTGGCTGAAGCCAGGTATGCTGGCCTTCATGCACTTAGAATTTCTTAAAATATAGCATGTGCTCCCAAGCTACTTTGCTGTCAAACTCTCTCTTTCCTGACGGCCTCATCTGAGAAGCGCTTCTGGAGCCTGTACTTTTGGCAGTATTCTTGTAAACAAAGGGATAAATCAGAAAAAAATTCCTCTTTGTATGAGGGCAGCAGATTGTGTCTCAGATATGTTTCCCTAACACTTTACAGAGGTTCACACTGACCTCAGCAGGAGATGTTCCTATTACAGCAGAAAGGATATCTGGAATTGGCATTCACCATAGGAACCTGAGAGGATGGCATTGTTTTGAAATTTGCCAAGGTATGGGCTGAAGCAGAAAAGGGAAAGACTGCATATCCTGTTTGCTACCGAACCTATGCAGCAAGACCTGTAGCAAATTCAGACGACTATTTCTAGCAGGCACAGAATGGCTTATGCCAATACAAAGCAATTAGTTGCTACATAAGCAGACAAAAGTGCCGTCACAGACAGTATTTCTCAGCTGACCTTTTGTTAAGAAGCCATCTTGTTACTGTCTGCCTGCTAGCTCGATAGAGCAGCCAGTGGCAGCCTTGGGCTTCCCAAAGACAAATCGAAGTGCTCCAGATGGGAGTTCCCTTCACTCACTGCAGATGTGTGTGTGCATGCGTATGTGTGTGTGTCAAGGAATGGGGAGGGAAAGCCTGGTTCTTATACTCAATTTCCCCTTCACAGGGGATAAACAGGCAATTACGCATCCTTTTATATTTGATGGCCAAGTGCTGAACTTGAAAGCACACTATTAGTTTGTGTCCCTTCAGGGCCAGTGCAATAAGTAGCCAGGAGAGCTGGGGCTACGGAAGAGAGGGTGTTGTCTGCTGTTAGTGTGACAGTCTTGTCAGCAGCATTCACATTACTGGAAGGTAATAAAGTGACAAGTAAGTTATTAGAAAGATATGAGGTGAAATTGAACTGAAGCTTCTTTTTGCTCAGCTCAGTTTTTTTTCCTGCTTTGTAATGGGCCACTATTTGTTACAAACCAAGCTTGTCTTCAGATCTTATATAAAAAAAGAAATATTTATTCTTTGCAGGAAAGGTCACATAAATTTACAACATCACACTTTAAAGGAGAGGAATGGGAAAATAGTTTTATGACAACTACAGCTGCTATTTTAAAAAAATACAGTGTCATCATAATGAACAATAATACTGGCAAAAGTCAGAGGACTTGTCAAAAACATGTCCATTTTTTAACCCTTTGGTGGTCCAGAACTGTTTTCCTTTCAGTGCCAGTGCCAAACAGAACAGCAACAGTATCAGGATATACATGATCAATATCTTGATCAAAAAATCAAAGCTGTCATTCAATATCATGACTTGACCAGAGAAAACAAGCCACATAAGACTGGTTAGCTACAGACTCAAGATAATATTACTTATGTAAAAAAGTTGCTGCTTCACTCAGTTACAGGCCATTTTAAAGACAGTGATAATGCTGCTTGGCAAGAAGAGACAGGAACCATGGGACTGGAACAGACATGTACTTGGGCAAACATGTGGGTGAAAGGTTCAGTCCACTATATGATGTTGCTCTGTTCATAAAGTAAAAATGGGTATGGAAAAGAGTTCCTTTTATGTCCCTACAGGAGGGGGAAAAAAGCCCAACTCATCATGTGGCGACAGCAGGATATGCTGATGCTTATCTAGCAAAGTAGCACTACAGTCACTGTTTTGTTGAGTTACTATAGCAGCAAAGTAGTGTCATAAGGAGAAAAAAAAAAGAAGGAACTGACATATACCAGCTGCCATCATGTGTCTGCCACTCACCTTTTCCCCACAGGGAACTCCTGCTGCCTCCTTGCCCTTAGTACACACACCTTTGCTTCTCTTTTGAAATAAAAAAAGAGTAATTCTGTTAACACAACCAAAGAGAAAAGTGACAAAATCATTCTGGGGACAGAAGAAGGAGTAATAGTTCTGTTCACATAACTGGCACAAAAGATTGAGGAGCATGTATACGCTCCTAGATCAAACACTTTCCCTCCCTTATTCCTTCCCCTGCCACCAGTGATGCTGTGAAAATGTCCCGCAGAATTTGAGTACAAATACATTTCTGAAAAGATGTCCTGTTTTCTGATGGCAGCTCACATCCCTACGACCCTGTGAAAAATGGGTCCAAACCAAGCACTTCGATTTTAAAATATCATATGCATTGAAGGAGAAATTTTTGGAACTAAATCTCTGGTCTTGTAAATGGTTCCTATCTTTGGAACAGATCAGACCTTGAATCATTATGTTTCTGAGCTTTCCAGATACCCACACAGCAATTTGTCTTGTTGCTTAGGCACATTCCTACCCCATATAATTAGCTATGCAAGATCCTTAACTTTTAATTGAGAAGAATAAAACTCAGGGAAAACTCAAGTGGATCCCTGCAGCCCCACTTCCTATTAGCTGTACTGGACCGGATCAAAGAGGTGCTGACCTCCCTGGCAGCTACTTTACTGTCTAGAACCTGACTCTACTCTTTTTCCTAAACAGTTCCTTTTTTGGGGATGGAATGGGAAATGCACAGGTGACGGAAACTTACGAACTTCTGGAACAGGCAGAGAAAGTACACAATGGAAGGGAGGGAGGGAGAGAGGGAGGGAGGGAGGAAGGAGGGAAGGAGGGAAGGAGGGAAGGAAGGAAGGAAGGAAGGAAGGAAGGAAGGAAGGAAGGAAGGAAGGAAGGAAGGAAGGAAGGAAGGAAGGAAGGAAGGAAGGACTCTGAAGTTTACTCATGGTAAATACGGTGCACAATTTCTGCTGTGTAAAGTATCTACAGATCCCTAGGAAACATACAAATTTTATGAGCTCAGTCATGAAATGCCTTTGAGAGATCTTTAAGAGCAGTGTGTTAAGTGCTAATAGGCTTTTTAATCTATACCTTCCACATTTTGTCAAATTGAGTTGTGACTCAGTGACAGAGTGCTTATACTTTGTGTGCATGACTACAGTGTCACCATGGAGCCAGCTGCAGTTTAAGAGACAAAGTTAAAATCTCAGCCATAACAAAACGTACCTGGTTGAGATATAGCTCAGAAAAATTGACTAAATATTGTAAGGTGTGCAAAAATATTTATGACTTAAATTAGCTCTTTACTAACACCAGCTAATTAGTCCTCACAGGAGTACCCTTATGGGGAAGATCATATTAGCATTAGCCATATTTTAACAGATTGAAACACAAACGGGTAAGTGTTGTGATCTGTCCAAGACTAAACAGTGAGAAGGGGCCACCAGTGGTATTAAAACTCAGTTCCTGGTTCCTCTTCTTATGCTTTGACTGTGCTGTTTTCCTTCTAAATTGTTTCATACAGGTTTTCAAAAGATACCTAGTGATTAACCAGTACCACATGCTTTCCTGACTCCCCCCAAAAAAACAAAGAAAAAAGCTTAACCTCCAGACAAGTAGTTCTGTTTCTAAAGGAGGATCAGTATGAAGAGTTATTTCCTAAAAGTAGACAAAGCCTTTTTGATATCTACAGAAAAATACAACTACCTTGAATAAACAAAACAGTGAAACAACATGGAA
>NW_008825114.1:4620681-4648196 GCF_000699105.1 Pygoscelis adeliae
ACCAAACAAGAAGGAACAAACTCCATGTAAAATGAAGAGTCTCTTCCTCAAGGTTGGTCTAATTCTTGTAAAAAGGTTTAGACTTGACAGGTTTCGAAACTGAAGGAATAGCCACAGGTTTGTGATGGCATAAGCAACTGCACAACACTTATCTTGTCATCACAGCATTACAGCCATGCCCTGTGCTGGACATGTGAGATGTTCGGTCATTACGCTTATTGTAGTCTGAGTCGCTGCTGAGATCACCCAGAAATGCTACTTTCTGTCAGTAAAACCAAGCTTCTAGCACACAGTCTTTTTAAGGATTTTTCAGATAACCAGATGATACAAATTCCACCACAGGAACAATTCTGATAAATACAGATTCTCATAGAGAGGCATGGTAAGTAGGAAGGAGGGAAATGCCATCCAATTCAATGTAAGTGTATGTGCCCTTCTAAAACAAAGACTGTTCTGACATTAGTATCACCAGCACTGAAGAAACCACTTGATTTGCCTAGAAATGACAGTGAGTAATATTCTGTCCACAAGATGGAGATGATTTCTCCTACACGGCTTAAGCAAAATCTGAATTAAGTTTAGGATGCCATAAAAGTAGGATTGCAGAGCTTCTAACAGTTTTTGGAGGTTTGTCCCTGCTTCTTTACTTTTTAGAATGTCCTGTTTCATTTTGTGTAAGAAACAGATTTTTTTTCTATGCAATTCATCTGCTGAATTTATCTACTGATGATGTTTAAGTTTCCAAACAAGTTTACCAAAACCATTTGACCTCTAACAGAAACCAAGTGAAATGAGAATGCAGAACAGTGATTCATTCAACGAGGAATTATTTATATATCCCAGAAGTGTTTTTCATTAGAAATGATATTTATTTATACCATACATACTACAAAACAGTGGGGTTTTCTTTCTGTAGATATCATTCAATTTTTGTTGTTTTGTTTTTAAGACTTTCCATCTTGCTTGTTCCTAATCGCTTGGGAGGAGGGACAGGAGTGCAGTACAGATAACACTACAAAGGTCCATGTATTTTAGAGGAATGCACCTTTACTGTTCTTATTTCCCTTTCTCACAAACACACTGAGCTTGCACAATATAAAATAAAGCGAAGCAGATCTCTCCACTCAATTTAACAAGGCAAAGTAGTTGAGACTTTGAGAAAAAATAAAAAAGATGAAAGAAAAAAAGTCAGTGAAACTGCTTACCTTTTGGCTATAAGGTTTCTTTTTGTTAAACCAGAAGGTAAATTTTCCTTACAGTTTCTGTGGGATCCACAAATGTTTTCAGGGCTTCATCGGTGTACAGAATCAAAAAATGATCAGAGGCTTGTAACCCATAGGAACATAGTGAGAATCCATTTTAAAAGATTTTTCTTTTATTTTCTACAACTGGAAATACTGGTTTATTAGCTATTGATTCCTACTTTTGGAAACAAGAATACTGAAATGCATAAAGAGTACTAAAAAAGAGGAAATCCATATTAAGAGTTTCCTCTAGAAAACGTTAACAAGAGTTAAGTACTCAAGTGGACATAAAGGTAAGAATAATCAAAATGCACAGCAAATCAAAACAACGAACGACAAGCTGAAACAATGGAACATTTCTGACTCTTGGCTAAGAAGAATAATGTTCTGGGTCAGTAAATACAGAAAAGGAACACATTCTCACTGAAGGAGTATTTTATTGTACGCGGAAATATCCCTTGGGGTTTTGTTTGTTTGTTTGTTTGGTTTTGCTTTTGTTATTGTTATTGTTTTTGTAAAGAAAAGGGTCTACAACACACACCCTAATGGTTTTGGCTGTAGACTGAACTTAAGTAAATACCATCACTCAGACAGTATGTTGTGGTAACTCAAGCTGCCGGTGTGGTTTACCAGCTCAAGCAACGTGTAAACACCGGAAACAAAAAAAGATTCAGAGGACAGCCTCTTCTTCTCTCTGCCTTTCTCAACTGCTTGCTCCTTCTCCCTCTCCTGTTCATGCTCGCTTTCTTGCTCGCTATCTTTCTTGGACTTTCGTTATTTTCTGACAAACCATGTGGGTGAAACATAAAACATTAACGCAACTAGAGATCCTTTTTTTCTGGCCTCTAATTTTATCCAAAGGGAAAGTTACCCAATAAAAAGTCCAGCATATGTTTTCAGAGCTTCTAAGTGCTTCTGCCATTAATTTCTTTTGATTGCTTCTATAAAACATGCCTTAATCATACTACAGCACTTTCCATTGCAAAAAAAGACAACTTTACAGAACAACATAGTTAACATTATTTCCCTGTTCCTTTTTTTTTTTTTAAAACACCACAAAAAATCCAGGCCATAGTAAGAAGCACACAAAATTATATTCATCTTTGTTCTGTGACAAGTAGTATCAGCATTTATATCCCCAAATATTATGCATGTTTGACAAAAAAAAAGTTTCCACTGATTCACATGACACAATTCTGGTTTTTTTTCTTTTATGTAATGTAGTATATAAGGAATAAGGATGCACTATTGTTTCTAGCAATAATTGGCACTTGAAAAAAGCACCAAGAATTCTGTATTTCACTTTACCCCTTTTCCCTCCCCAGTATTTTTTTCTGTAGTCCAAAAACTACAACTGTGGTTATGGTGAATAACTACATTTTCTTTTTTCAAAACGTGTGCAAAGTTGGCACTTTTGTATTAACACTAAACACTAATACTCTTTGTTTGGCATTCATGCCCTCATACTGACCAGACCACTTTTATCTAAGTGTATTTTTTTAAAGACACTTACTGAAAATATGGCAATAGTTTAAGAAAAAAAAAGCATGGATATTATTACACATCCCCTTGTAGTGTACGAAAAAGTGCATGACTGGATTTATGTAATAGTACAAGACAAAAAAACTGTATCAGATCAGGTACTGTAAAGCATGCCAGCACCTGTGTATTACTTATATCTAGCAGGTAGTTAAAACAAGACCGTGGTTCTTTTAAAAATGTGCATTAAAGCTAACATAAATGAGTAGAACTAGCCAGCAAACTATTTTTCCTGCTTATCTAACAGCTGAATGTAACTGTAAAAATTAAGCAAAAAAATAAGAGTTAAACCACCATCAATACAATTGTTTTACATCATAGGCCTGTCAAGGCTCAATATATATACAAGTGTAACAGCCATGCTTAGTAGAATGTTATCCCCAATGCTTAGAAGACACAAAGACAACTAAGTAGATTGGTTTTTTTCTCATTTTGTTTGTTTGCAATTTTTTTTGTTGTTTTTTGTTCTTTTTTTTTTCAGGCAAAAGTCATGGGTAGAACAAATTGTCTCTTTGGAGATGACCAAGAACGTTCTAACAGAACTAGGGACAACTGCAAGTTTTCTGTAGTTTTGTTTTTTGTTTTTGTTTGCTTTTTTTCATGAAGGGTCTCTCCCCGCAAATTAAAGATCCCACCTTTTTGTTTCTATCCCAAAAAAAAGGAAAAAAATAAATGAACAACCAACAAAGGGGAAAAAGCACCTGGTGTTTCTTTCGTTAAAAAAAAAAAGAAAAAGATTATATATATATGTATATTTTATATATATATATATATATATATAAAGGGAGACTGTATATGGCAGTTCAGATGTGGTGGGCCCTCTCTGAGAGCTGGCATTATGCTGTGTCCATCCTTGAACTAATCTACTGAAGTGAAGGGAATGTTTTTATGCAGATTGGGGTTCTGACTGTGCCGGTTTCGGCTACGGACAGAGGAGAACATCATGTTGCACCCAGGGACTTTGCATTTGTGCATCTCTCGCAAGTGCACTGTTTTATAGTGCACTCTGAGGGTTCCCTTGTTGCTGTACATTTTGTGGCAAATGTTACACATTATCCCACCGTTGCTCACCGAAACACTGTTGAACATGAGGGATCCTGGGACATCGGTGCCCATACCTACAGCTAAGGCAGGGGCATCTGCTTTGTGGGCAGATTCCCCGCTGTCACTTGCCCCATCGACGTCGTCCAGGAGAATGCCCTCATCGCTTCCTGCATCAGATTCTCTTGAGGAATGGATACTGCTGCTGGACTGGATGCTGGAGGTGGTGCTTAGGTCTAGGACCATATAGTCTTCTGACATGCCCCTGCCATACCCATTCATATGGGAATCCTCAGTACCAGCAGGTGAGGAGGTATCTTCCCTTATGTCGAGCCCCATCTGATGCTGAGCGCCATATATCTTCACCAAAAATTCATCGCGGAGGTCCTTACTAAGAGAAGGCTGTGAGGTGTCCAGGCCCATGTCATCCAGTTCTTTGGTCAACAGTTTACGATGCAGGTTTATGTTAGCACTGTGTCTGGGAAAGGAAGAGGGAAGGGAGAAAAGGAAAAATGTACAGTATTTTTGATTAAACATACAGTCATCAAACACCAAATCCAAATTCTGATTTATCAATTATTTATCATGACAATATCTCCTATCCATGTTTCTTGGAAAATTCAGTCTTGTCATGAGTGAACAAATTGCAACATAAACCCAAAATGAAACAAGCAAATTAACCCCCCCATATTGTTTTTCTTTTCAGCTACTGCTCCTCAACATTAGTTCCCCGCAGCAGCTACAGCCCTTTTATTTGATATTTACAAAATAATAAATTGCACTAGCAGAAAATGCAAATTGCTCTTCTTTGGTTCCTGAATCCCTGCTGGCCTTCCTAAAAGCCTTGCTTCAAGACAAAATATTAATATATGGAATATCTGTGTGTTTGCATCTATGTCTATCTCTAAATCCATATCCTTATATATTTATACATACATACATACAAATATATTTTTGTGTATATATATGTACTCACATAACTGTGTAAGTGAAATATAGGAGCAGAAAAAAATAAAGGTAACTGAATGATACAGAGGTCCTGATTCTGATAATTTAATTCTAGTATAAAGGGATTCAGAATTGGGCCAAACCAAGATGGACAAGACTTGAAGGGTTTAGGAGAACAAGTCTCTGAAATCTACATGTAAGTTTCTGAAAATCTTAGCCAAAGTCACTGGTTCCATCCTTCTGGGAGGGCACTGCCGCTCCTCCCTGTACTCTTCCCAGCACTGTGTATGATGCAGTGCTGACTGACCCAACCACTATAATTTCCAGTAAAAAAATCCTACTAATGGCAATGAGAATTTTGCCCCGAATCAATCAAAACACTTAAGCATGGGCTTCGATTTAGGTATGTGCTGAAGTCACTGTGGGTGCTCAAGAGACACTGGAAAAGCTGTCACTGACGTCAGTGGTCTTTGGACCAGATCCCAAGAGCCGCAAGTTAAAATATTCTCAAGTGTTTTACAGGATCTGTGCCTTTGTTCTCAAGAAATAAAGCTCTAAATTTGCAAACAATGTAAGCCTTTGGGTTAGTAACTGTGTAAAACAGCCTATTATTTTAAATACGGCATCCTACTCTCCACTTTTGACATTGGCTTTATTCATCCATTGCAGTAGAACCTCACTGATTTGCAGCAGTGTCAGGAAACCCTCTTTGAAAAACTGCATTTTCTGAAGTAACAATGCAACCAACAAACATGACAGACATCAAAGACCTCTGACCACAGAACATGCTCGTTTTGTCGAAGTGCTTAATAATAAGAAATCAGTATAAAGTTTTCAGTATTAGAAAACTTTAGGGTTCAGTATTCAGAATGTGCATTATTGCTGAGGAAATGACAAATATTTATTCAGTTTCTTTGGAGGGTGACTGGATTTTCAAGTCAGTAAAAAAAGAATTAGCGAAGTTCTACTGCGTAACATTCTTTGCAAGCTAAGGACCCAAACCCGCAATTTACAACATGCAGACTCACCAGTCTGTCTGCCCATTATAAATTGCAGATCAGAGCCCAAATGTAGGAGGGAAAAGAAAGAAGCGGGGTGGGGGCGGGGGGAGAGAGAGAGAAAGAGAGAGTTTTAACATAGGAATACTTTAATTTGCAAAAAAGCACTAGGTATAAAATTGGCATGGGAAGACATAACAATAATCAAATATTTTATAGACATTCAGGTCCTACAGTAAAAAGGGAGAAGGGGAACAATAGCTATTAGCAATATTTCCTTATAGGAAGCTTTTCTTTTAAGAAACCCTTTGAAACATACCTCTCAACCAGCAGAAGTCCCAAACATGGTACAGCAATATATATGCAGATAAATAAGGAAAATGGAAATGTAGGAAGATTAAGTTGATGTGGAGTTAATTTCTGTAATTTTCTACCACTTACTTTGTGCTTCATCTATCTGTTGCACATAACTTATGGGAATAAATAAGGAAAACAGCAATAGAAGCGATCCGTCCCACTCACCTGCAAATGCAGGTAACTGTTCTCTGACATAAAACTGATACTGAACTGCAGTTTAATTGGATTGTGGCTGCTTGGGATGCAATTATTCCAGTAAGGGGGGGGTGTCTAGAACAGAAAATTTCTCTCCTAATGAGAGACAGTTGAGAGGTATGGGCAAGGGCAGAAAAAAGTGGAGAGTATTCCTTGTTTTTCTCCCACATGGGAAACACTCCTTTCAGACAAGCAAGTATAGCACCATTGCTTTTTTGAGGCGCAGAAGTGTAATTATGCATATCCCCACACTGCACTTAGGAAGGCTGAGCTTACCTTGTGATAAGATCAGCTTTCTAATCTTTTGCTAAATTGAGATCACAAAAGAGAGAGAGAGAGAGAAGAGAGGAGAAAAGAGAAAGAAAGGGGGAGGGGGAGGAGAGAGAGAGAGAACAAATTCACATTCCAATCTAGACATATCTGGTTTAAAAAAAAAAAAAAGAAAATAAGATCTGAAACCAATAAAATACAGACTTTAAAAAAAGTCTTGACTGTGAAACTGGTTTTTGTCAGCTGTAATCTCACTTATACTGTTGTCCTGATGGATACTGACTCAACCACACAATATGAAAAACATAAAGCAAATTAATCAAAGCATATTCACAGCATCCCCATTATCATCCACAAATGAGTTCTGAACAGATGCATGCAGTGTGCACATACATGAATGATAAACAGTAGTCCTGACAGTCCCTTGCCTTCCTGGTGTCAGATGGTGTACAACTCCACGTAAAGTTGCTAAGTGCAGTACAGGAAACGCTTACTGTGAAGGCCTGTCCACACTGACCAGTGTTATGACATGACCATAAAAGCACATTTGTGCTTATCATCATAATGCTAACTGCAAACTACTCATAAAGTGCTCATGTGTTTACTTCTTATGATTTCGCCCCCTCTCTCCCCTCCTCCCTCCCCTGGTACAGGAATTTCCTGCAGTGTAGAAACTAGTCATGGTAACTGTAACTGTTGTTTCCACGCATTTGCACTTACTATTTCCTTGGTTGGCTGCTGAGAAAACCAGCAGCCAGGCATGCAGTGAAAATAACTTCAGCATTCACTGAATAAAGAGATAAGAATAAATTAGCACATTAAAGAGGGGCCACTGAGCCCCAGATGGACAGAGGCCATTCTGAGAAAGACCAGTGTAAGGATGCAAACCCTGCTGATGCTCCGATAAGAAGAGATGCCTCCCTTATTCAATTCTCACTTACAGCAGTGGCAATCAGTAATCTAGTTAAAGTATGTACCAGCCCATAATATCTGTCAGGCAAACGATGTGCAGAAATGTGTGGACCAGTTCTGGCACTCTGCTCAGTAGTGTCCCTTTTCCGCTGTCAGCAGTACTGTTGGATTCTCCTAATATAATTACATTGACTTTTATTCAATTAAGTGCCATTCCTAGCCTTAAAAAAAAGCTACTTTATCAATTGATTCAGGTGTAATGCAATAATAAAGATGAACTCATGGCAGTGCATTAGCTCTGCTGTTCATAACTTCTGAACATAGGTTCATTCATAGCAGTCGATTTCCATTATGCAACCACAGTTCAAAAGAATTGATTCTTTTACATTCATTTCTTAATCTATTTCACTTGTGTTTAATACTCTCCCTAAATATCATATGCAAAAACATTCCGGTAGGGATGAGAGGAATGAATTGTGAGAAAAAGTTCATTTATTTGAACACTGAACTTTTGAAATCTTATGACAAAACCAAAGTCACAGAAGCTAAAACCTTGTCAGAATTAAGAATACTGTGTGCTGAAGGCACTGGCAACACACATTTCCAGTAGCTGAACAGTCGTGCGGATAGGAGGGAAGGAAAAGTATGTTTTCATAGACACACCAGTCCAGAGTGCTCAGAGCCTGACCCTGCACCCCTTTCCCGTCTGCTGCACAACTAAACGTAGGATTGCACCCTGAGGTGCAGACTGAGTACCCCGTGCAGGGTGCTGCTTGAACAGTGCCCTGCATAAAGAAGGCGTTTCTCAGGGCTGACAGCAGCATTCCCAAGGTTTCTTTGGGAAAAGATGGCACGGGGGTTCTGTGTAGGAGGAACATGCCCATGTATGTAAGGATGGCTACAGATAATGGATCCATAAGCAAAAAAATGGAATTAAGAAAGAAGAGTACGGATAAAGGCAGACTAGAAGGAGAAGCAGTACAGACCAAGAAGTTTAAAAAGAGAGATGTTCTGGGAAAACGCAAGCACTGGCAATTGCCAGATAGAATAGCGTTGAGTTTAGGGGCAGAAATGAAGCATAATTTGCTATGAAGCTATGAAGACTATTATTCAGCTGGAAAGGCAGAAAAGTATGTGGCCGACAACCTGTACTCTGATCTAGTAGCTGCAAACAACAGTCAGAGAGACACGAGAAGAAAAAAGTAGCATTACAAATATTGGCCATGCCCATACTATCTTTTGTCTTGATAAACTTAACTATTTCTTTGCTCCTCTCATCCAATGATGATCTTCCTTGCTTTTTTTCTTGGAAAAGGTACTCATTCAGCCATCTTAAATTGCGCCAGCAGTTCTGAGACCCCCTTCTCCATACCAAATTAAAGTATTCCATCCTAATCCAACTCTTTCTCCCCTGCTTTGTCACTCCCAAATCCTAGCAAGTCCTCTACCAGCCCTCAGCCAATGCTAGCCACCTTGTCATCTGTTCATCTGCTCCTCCCCATGGCACCTGCAGTTTCTTGCTTCAGCTGTTCTGTTCCCTGATGTGATTTACAGTACTGCTACCCTTTCCTCCTCTGAATACTGCTCCCAGGTACATGTAAACAATGTTCCCTGAGTAAGCTGAGGCACAGCTTGGGCAGAGTGATGTATGCCAGTGCATGAACACTGCCATCAAACAGGCAGAAAATCATGAAGTAAGATACGCCAAAAACAGCTGAGCTTCAGCTTGCCATGGCTTCATTATTCCTCATACCTGAGCTAGCTAATTTAAGGCCATCTCTGCTGTCCTTTGCACTGCAGCTGTTGCTGTATCTGCAGGAAAAAAAAACTTGAAGAACCTAAATGAATGGCAGAGATATATCTATGTATAGAAAACAAAACATTTGACCTAATAAAATCCTTTGAATGACTCTGGACTTCTTAGACTGCTTATTTGTACATCAACTACCAAAATGACATTTGATCCTAGCAATGGAAATGTTGCGTAAAGACAACTGGTGAATGAAGTCTTCCAGGCAGAAATACGAGGTCAAAAGAGCTTAACTAAAGGCATATCTCACCCAGCTCCGGTTACCAGATCTATCCCATCCTAGGCAACAAGGGATGGTGAAGAGGGTTAGTTCCGAGAATTTAAAATACTATGTGTGCCAAAGAATGTCCAAACATCTATTTAACTCTGTACTACATGTCACGTACCCTTAAAAACAAGGAGAGTATTTTTCCAAGATGTTTTGAGATGTAGCTTGTTGTGACAAGGAAGTTTTAGCAAGGTCTGGTTTATTTTAGAAGGCCCAGAATGCCTGATTTTTCCACATAATTAACATTCTTCTTTCAAATTGCTATTCATGAATTAGACATATGGTGGGCAAAAGTGTGTGGAAAGTCCTCACCAGAGTGAATATAGCCTTCTGAATTCAATGATCTTAAGAATGGATCAGTGCTGCTGTACGAATGATAATGATGATACACATGAAATCTGTGGTTGTGGCAAAGGTATCTCGCCTCCCAATTCACCACTGCCCTTTCAGACAGGAGTTTTGGTCGCAGCGCAATGCAGAGTGCTACAGCAACTACAGCAGCTCTCTGACTGTGGGCATGATCCCACTGGTGGTAGTATTTCCTTCCCTTGTGAAGTTCATGGAAGTATTCTTCCATAATTAGAATTCATTGTCCGTTCCACCCCACCTACTACTAGCAAGCTCCTCTAGTGAGAGATGCACTATGCATCAACAAAAGAAAGTGGATTATAAGCCTAGGAAATATGGTCAATTAAACGTATATGCCATTTACACAGCTCATAAATCCAGACTGGGTTCTCTTCAGCAGTTTCTTTCTACACTTGTCAATGAATCTGATTTTGTTAATTTACTATCCATTTGTTGGAAAGAAAAATGTAATGGCCGCTTTATTTTAGTTTATTTTTATTTAGTCAGTCTTTTTATTTCTTTTTGAAGTGAGTGAGGAGGAATTTATCAGAGAGTAGAATTTGTCGTGGCATAGAAATTGGCATGAATTCTATGCATGTTTCAAGGCCAACCTTGGATGCACCCATGGCTGCAGTCCTATCTGCACTAGGACAAACCTCACCTCTGATGCGTACAGCAGAGTTAAGGAATTTGGATGATAAAGAGTACTCTGTTTATTTAAATTCAAGTATTATACAGAGCACAAAACCAACTGCATGAAAAATTGGGTTGAATGTGTTGTTCACAGTTTGGGGCAGGGCAGGTTGTTAAAAATGAAACATAAAGCATCATTTTCTTAATTTTTTAGCAAGAGAAAAATATGATTACACTTAAATATTATGGGGATGAAAGAAAAAGATAGTGAGAATAAAACAGCAGCATAATTGTTAGGGCAGTCAGTTAGGGACTAAGGAAACGCATTTTCTAGTCCCTGATGCAGTCAGACAGAAAGGCCAAGCCAAATGATGTCCCAGTTAAATGTTCTAGCTATTGGCCCCTCGCTCCTCCTTGGCTGACTGAAAGTGACAAAGTTCCCTGATAAAAATCTCACTCAAACATCAAAGCGCACTGTATTGTTCATTAAATTCTGAAACGAATAATTTCAACATTTCCAGTTGTATCCTGCCACACCCTTTCTTCCTATGTTTCCAAATAAAGCAATATCCCAATCTCTTATACTTCAAATGTTCTGAAAATGCATTTTCTAGCAAATACATGATTTGTCAAATTAATACCACCCACCCCTATCATTCTAACACTGCAAAGAAATCACAGATAGGAGGTTACAGCAGGGGGCCATCAGTCTTTGGGCAGCTTTGCTTTAAGATACAATAAGTGATCCCAGCATTAAGTAATACAAGAAAATTATATTTGGAGACTTAATACATTAAAAGTCAACATTAAATTCTTTTCTATTAAATTCTATTCTTTCCAAGTAATAGCAGATTTTATTTTTTTTTAAAGATGACAGAAGCTGATATTGGGTTACGAAACCACACAATCTTCAGCAGTTTGAAGAAAGTTCTATTACAAAATCAAAGGCCAGGACACATTTGTCTGGTGGTTTACGTACAGATTGGCAAACCTCTTATTAAAGTTGGATATGGAAGTAACTGCTCAGGTTGTACAGGCCCCATACAAGCTATCCTCCTGCTATACTTAGTTTAAAACTAAGCTCTGTCAATCTGGTTTAAAATATCATAAACAATGAAACTTTCATTATTCCTCCCATGAGACTTTTTCCACCTATCTTCAGCTCAGTATTCAGCCTACGTTTTTGCCTATAAAGAAATGTTAAGGCAAAGTTCTCTTTCTTTCTCTTCACCTCAAAGGCTGTCAATTAAGATTTATGGTTTTGTTTAAAAATTTCACATGATTTTAATCTCTAACACAATTTGCTAATACGGCAAAGTACTGTGGTCTTACCTCAATTTCATGTTCCTTCCCTGCTTATTTAAGCCTGAAACTCATAGAAAGGCTCAGAATATGTGAACATAACAGAAAGTAAACCCAGAATTTTATGCTTTCTCAGAATCTCTGCAGACTGAAAGTGCTGAGTTTCATGCAGCTAAAATCAAAGAACCAGAAAGTAAGACTCTGGCTAAATATAACAGTGTACATATTTATGAGAAAAGATATGGCCTTAATTCTGGTATTTCTTCAAGAAGGAAGCAGCAATCATTTTCCCCATTTACTTAAGAGAAACAACAATAAAACAGTTCCTGGAATTTAATTAGTAATGGAAACTGTTAAAGAAATTATTTTCTCAGTTACTGTTCTAATTTTGCCACTCTCTCAGCTGTCTTTGATACAGGTGGTTTTTTTTCCCAATTAAAAAGAAAAAAAAAATCCATAAATCTAAGCAAAGATAATAAAGGTTTGAAATCCTGATCTGACCTAAATTATAAAATTCACACTTATCTGAACAGGGCCACATTTCAGTCTGTGTGCTAGCGCTTCCATGTATTTGATCATGTTTAGTTTGCCTAAATGTAAGGGGAAAAGCAGGGATAGGGGCTAGACTTTAGAACAATGAGTGAGGACAAAATACTATACTACCCAATGAAACCATGGCATTGCTACATGAACAGTTTGGGTAATAACATCAGTTCTTGAGGCTTTAAATTGCATAGAATCTGAAAAATATTAACCTTTCATAGGAAGAAAATCCAAAAGGTAAAATACAGTTCAGCACCTATTAAAAAAAGTAAAAAAACAGTGCTTATTAAATGCAGGAAATAAAGGACAAGCAAGTTCTTGCAAATTAAAGATGTGGAGCCCAGTCATTTCAATCCCTTTCAATATGAAACAAATCACTCACACTGGTCACGAAGACAGCTCCCTCTACACTCAAATTATTCACTTGAAGATAAGCTCCCATCAAACTCTTTAGGGGTTTAACTAATTTACTGCACAGATACGGCACGTCTGTTGTAATAACAGGTAGGATGTATTGGGGTCGACCATTTATCAGAATTAGACTTCTTTTTTCAATTCGCAGTGAATTATGCTGCCTACACTGCTCCTCTTTCTCAGAGCTTCCCATCCCCTTACGGCCCCTAATGTGGCAAGCAAACAAAATTGACAGTCTCATCTTGTCAACAAGGGGTGATTCTCCTGAGAAGCCATTTAACTTTGCAGAGGAAGCAATGTATTAATGTGCCTGTCCCAGGAATGTTAATCATCTTCAAGCTCCCTCTAACTTTGACATGAACGAAATCACCAAATTTGTTTACTAAATGAATCGTAATATGCTAATAAGAGAGCATGACATATATGGTAAAGCCAAACAGATGGTTTGTTTACTCCACTTTGCAACTTTATAAATGTTGTAACTCTGAAGATGTTAGTGAGAATTATTGGTTTGTTGGCAGTGGCAAACATGCCTTTTGCATACTTAATCCACAGTTAGAGTCAGAAAACAATTTGTCATCGCTGTGGAATGCATAAAAAATGTTAATGCCGAGATGGCATTTGGGGAGGCAGGATAGCTGACTGTGTGAGCAAATACTCAGGTTAAATGTGGAACTGATATCTGATGGCAATGTTTGCTACCAAATAATTTTTAATGTAAAATCTGACAGGTTCAGGATTCTTGAAAGGCCCAATAATTCAGTACATACCTGTTGAGGTGTTTAGTGAGACGGTCCTTACGGTGTGAACAGAATTAAACTTTCACAACAGCTGTGTGTGCTCAGAAGCATCGAGGTCATGTCGCACTCTTAATATATTACTATTGTTGTCCATTTAAGATCAAAAGATATTACAAACAAAAAGCACAACCACTGGCATACTTGCCAAAGTTACTCAGGAACCATCAAAATTGTGTTGCAACACTTCAACCTCTCACTTTACTAGCTGCCTGGAAGCAAAACAGACTCATTACAAAATGGCCAGCACTCTTGTCTAATATCCGGACTGGCTGAGAAAGTTTAGAATAAAAAGATTTATCTGACAGAATATTTCCTAAGTGAACTAACTCAGTGTAGCAATGTTACATGCATGAGAAGGTCATCTTATGTACGACAAAATCCTTTGATGGAAATTACAGGTGCTCAGCACCATCGACAATCAGTCCAACTGCCATAAGCTGTTTCTACAATCTACACATGCGCTACAGAAAAGTTGATCCCTGTGCAGGCGATTCACACAAGGCCCTGCACAGCAGTCATGCATTAGGTCCCTCATCTCCTGTGTGTTGAAGTATTTTGCTGGTCCTTCACACAAGGTGTATTTCCCCTTAAGAAGTACTGAGGCAACATCCAGGTAGAATCTGTTGCCAAACTGCATGAATTAATATTTCTTTTCAAACTTAAATCATCTAAATATTACATGATCCAAGTTTTGTAATCAGAAGTTTTCATTCTTCATTTTATTTTACCGTGTAAAATGTAGTAATTTTGCAAGATTTTATGCAAACAGTCCCCTGAGTTCAGCATCCCACTCATGAATTCTATTGAGTTTCAAGTTTCAGTAAATGCAAAAAAGAAAAAAGTCAGAACAGCTCGCTTCCCCCAACTCTGCTTTGAAACCAATTCTTTCCTCCCAGATATTGATGCACAGCAACACATTATCTCATGATTTGCTTAGAACGTTCATAGACTCTTTACTGATTGCAGTATAAGTTCAAACACATAATAAACCCTCAAATACAGGGACAGTTCTGTACGATTTCAGGTTCCACAGCAAATATGTAAACCATTTCTTTTGGTCACAATGCAATGGTAATTCTCATTCCCACTGCTTTGTTTGTCTAAAAATGCAGGTTTTATTTATATAATACCAGAGGAACTATAAAACCAAATACGATGTGGCACTTCAACAGGGTTTCTCCATTAGTAATTTTACATTACTAAGTAAGTACCCCTGTCAGGTCAACTGATAGCTGATTATCCTATAACCTCCCTTCACTGATGCCCCAGCTCCTCAGTAATTTCAATCGTCTGAGATTCTTCCATACATACTATTGTCAGCGGTTATTAAATTCTCAACTTTTTACCCATCCACAAGAGACTGTGCAAAGATATCAAAGCGAAGTATGAGTTCAGCTTGCTGTCCAAGGATTATTTTGGAAGAAACATTAGCGGCCGTCCCAGCCTGGCGCTTATATCTCATTTGAAACATCTACTCATTCCTGACCAACAAAGAAAATTTCAATAAAGTACTTTTACTGGTTTAACATCAGTGAGCTCCTGGGATTGTCAAAGTGCTCAGTCTTTTCCGAGGAGAGAAGGAATCAGCAGCTCAAATATAATTAACCTTCCATTCTCAATGCAAACTGCCACGCACAGGAGCTCTGCAGTCTATTAGTGAAGTTATAACGGCCAACAGGCAGAGGCAAAATTGGTCAAAAAGTTGGCTGCTGCTGTCATATTTTTAGAATTATGATTAATGACACTAATAATGTGGATGATTACTGATATGTGTATCTCCTGCAGTTTATCATATTGCACTGGCTGCCTACGTCCACAATAAACATGATGCTATCATTTACCTCTTTATTGAAGGCAATCCTTCTCTTGAAGGAGCACATTCTAATTACTTTGTAATGTTTTATGTCTTAAACATTTTGCAGCTCTGGACCTTGCCAACTGCTTCATGTCTACCATTGATTAATTACAGAATGTTTAATCAAAATTTAGAACCTAATGCAGTCATTTATGAGTGTGCTGCAGTGCCAAGATAGTTAGGCTGCCGTCCCAAGCTTGGAGAGTGCTGTGTTTGAAATTAAATCCCAGGAATGTGTAAGATGGCGAAGATTTTACCTTGAGTGATTTGAGTTTAAAATCTTACTTCAGTTGATGAATGACAGGCACCCACCCAAAATGAGAGGTCTTTCTTGTGCATGTATGTGTGCTTGCATGTTCCTATTCCATTTTTCTTCTTCTTTAAATGTCTTCATTTTTCCCTTTATGCCATTGTTGCTGCAGTTGCTTCTCAGCTCCTTTACAAGCCTTCCCTGCTACTAGAGCTCTTGCAAACACCAGTCAAGAGAGTGTAGTTTTGAAGTGGTTAAACAAGTGAAAAATAATTTGCAGGGACAAATACATAAGTTTTTTTTTAATGTGGATTTTTATGGTACTGTCATACAACCATTCACCGTTGAAGTTAAGTGTTTTTTTAATACCATTACTGAACTGCTGAAATGGATGCTAATATAGCTTGGAGTGCTAATGTCAAATCCTGGTAATAAAAAAGACAGACTGCTGAATGAAATAATTTCAAGTAAAAAATAGAACAAAAGTGCTCTCACTCTCGCTCTCCACTTTTATTGAATTGGGACTGACTGAGCCAATTGCTTTAGAAGTCTGTAAAACACAATTACTAGTGAGCTGACTGACCCAGCAGTGCCCCTTCTGTGACAGAACAGACTAAAAAGGCTGCAGAATTAGTGCTGCTCCCCTATCTGGCTATCAGACCTGAGAGACGTCCAGTGCAGGATCTGTTATCCTTCCTACCAGGGACTGCCTGCTCCCCTCTTGAAATCTTGATTCTCAGTTTTGCATAGTATATCATCTGCGTGCATCTTCTTCTTGAAACAAGGGCCCATTTACCTTTTCTGAGTGGGAATCCAAGTTCTCTTTCTATCCATTGTATTTTTAGATCTTTATCTACCAATGCAGCTATATATAGGTCTTTCTTTCGGTACACACATCCACAGACACACACACACATAGATACATGTTTGGGCTATTTTTATTTCCACATTTTGTGCGTTAAATACAAAAGTACAATGTAAGATTTATGGGCAGCAAAATTAACTATGTCCCATTTGTATTTTCAGTTGTAAGTGGCTGAAGTGTAATTGCTTTTTTATTTTGGTGTAACAAAGAAAAGGAGAGAGAGGAGGAGAGAGAGGGAAGAAGAGGGAGAGAAAGGAAAAAAATGTATTGAACTGGAAGCGGGCAACACTTTTCCCTAGTTAATAAAATAAGCAATAAAGTTTGTAAAGCACTAGAATAAAAATCAGTAACATTGGAAATAACAACTTATAAATCTTACAATTTACAGCTTATGTTTCAGACTCATATAGTTTGACATGGACATACAGCTTAGGGCTTTTTTTTTCCCTTTCTCTTCCAAAAAAAAGCAAAAACAAAGTGACAGCAAAAAATATCTTCTTATTACAATTCCATCCTTTCTTTCTCTCCCCCTGCTCTCCCCCATACAAAAAGAACCACTTCACATTTATACACAATGCCAACAAAGTCCTGCAATCCTTTCTTTTTTATGACAGTGTACATTTTTGGCAAATCTAAAACTCTTTCATTTCTCTTCCAGGTCCATTTATGAGAAGCTTGCAGGTGCCTTATGGCAAAAATGTTAAATTATTTCTTAGACAGATCTTTTCAAGTAATGCTTTTTAGGGCAAGCTTAAATGCGAAATGAGCTCTTAATTAAAAAAAAAAAAAAAGAAAAGCTTGCTTAGCACAAGGCAAACTGCTCATTTAAAAGATGTTGCTGGGAAGTAGGAAGCACTACTAAAAGCCTTAGATTTTCTTTAGAAGTGGTGGGCTCAAAACTTCTGTCAGGAGATGTCCAGTGTTTGCCATTAAAAGGTCAACATGTGAAAAGCCGTAAGTGGTACCGCACCTGAGACATTCCTGTGCTACCTCAGGTCCTGACAGACCATCCGAGGTATCTCTAGTGCCATTGGGAACGTTTTGTGTGTACCTGCTGGATGTGAATGAGTGGTTTCTACTGTAGTACCTATAGCATAATATAATGAATACTGGTACATGATGTGTGGCACAGCTGGCCATCTTTTGTGAAGAGAGGCAAAGGACAGAAGACTGTGAATACTGCAGGTCAGGATTAGGGGGTAGTGAAAAGCTGTGCACAGTGTCTTGCAGTGCACTTGCAGTGCCTATACAGTACCTAGTCTCTCCTTGACGCTGTCGAGTATTTAACTCTCATTGATAACTCTGCATCTCTTCCTTCAGAATTGCCCTTAGATAAGTAGTCAGCAGTCTGGTTATCTTTCCCCTTAGCTGTTTCTAACTGCACAGTATACTCCTGCAATTATAGGCTCTACTTTACAAATTTGCTATTCCTCCCTGTCATATTTCCTAACCACTAGCAACTTGTATAACCATGAAAAAGTGTCCCAGATTTAGAGAGGTTGGGTTTTGGGTTTTCTTTTCCCCAGGCCCATAAATTGCCAAATATTTTTGAGTAACACCTTTTTACTAAGACATATTCCAGTGCAAAATGCTCCCATCTCACCTGTTTGTTGCAAACCTGCCTTCAGGCCAGTGCCTCAGACATCGGTGGCTACAGCAAAAGGCTCCCTGTAATTCTTAACCAATCTATTTGGGTCCACTAGCCAAGACCTATCTTGTTAAAAAGCAATGGAATAGGAACCCAAATGAGCTTTGTTTTACTATACTGATTGCCCGCTACATAATTCTACTTCAAAAAATACCCCATGACCTCACAAACCCTAGGAATGACTGTATCTTTGGGATGAGGCCAACTGCGGACAATGTCGACCTCTGTCTAGATATACTAACAGGACTGGCACCCTATGCTCCAAAACAGTGTTGTAGCTATTTGGAGTCAACTACACCTGGTAATTTTTCCGCCTTCTGGGTTTTTTTTTTTTTATATGTCATTTCTAGGACTTGCCTTACCAGTTTTCTTACTTTCAGGTAAACTTAACTTTAATTCAGATATGCCCCAGTTACAGTCACTCAGTTCATGTTCTAGTAAATGAAATGGCTCAAATCTAGGGGGAGGAGCATCATCATCATTACGGGGAGAAGAAAATGGCCTCATCTACAAGTAATCTTTGGTTAGGCCCTAAGACCTGATGTAAAGTTTGCCTCTTCAGATGACAGTTACCCTTTTCAGACAGACAAGCATAGTGGACAAATGAATGTATCATGGATGTATATATGACAGCATTTACCTGCCTACTTAGTGTCTCTCTCCTTCATAGAGAGCGGTAACTCCAAAGGGCAGTAAACACACAGCTATTCCTGCCACAGATGTGTCTCCCTCCCCCTTTCATTATTTCTCCCCAGACTCCTCCACCTGAGAGTACTACATCTCTCAGATTGCAGTGTCTTGTTCCATTTTCACGCATCCAGGCTTTTGGGAGTGCTGCCCTGGTGCTATCACGTATCTGTAAAGTACAGCTTCCTCCACTGTAACAGAAATCTTACAGTCTTCTGCTGTTAAATTTAAAAGAACAGCTAGAGCCTTTCTCTCCAGGAACTAACGTAGGTAGATGGGTTTTTTTACCCCACGTCTAGGGAAGATGGGACATGTCTATATATGGGGAACAGCTTTACGTTTACTCAGGTAAGTGGAAAATACTCAATTTTCTCCCACTCTCTGGAGAAGACTTTTGGTTCTTCCAGTTATTTCCTAGGAACCTAGGGACAACCCAGGATATTATGAATAAGCATTCATGTTCCCAGTCCTGTCTTCCCAAATAATCTCTTTCACAGAACATAAAACTCACAGAACCTGTGCAGAAAACCTGGACAAAACAAATTAAACATTTACACTGTTTGTCACACACAGACCAGGTGAAAATATTGCTCAATGCATATTTTGCTTTTGGCTACTATTTTCAATGCCTTACTTATGCTTACCACCTATCTTAATTCTGGGGTAGCAGTTTATTTAAACAAACTTTTCAGGTCACTGAAAAGTCCTTGACTTATTAGGCAAGTACACACAAAAATGAGATTTCTTGCACTGTACAAGAAACTATACTCTCAAAGTGATACCATTTTGTGTACCAAAAGAGAACAAGATAATGAAGGCAGGAGATCATTTTAAAAAACAACCACCACCTCCAACTCAAACCCAAAATAAATGGATATGTGTAGTTGGAAAAGACCTCCCTCCACCCCAGAGCTGATCCTGCAGTCTTTACTCACATAAGTAGCCTCTTTAGGGTTTGTTTTAATTAATTTATTTTCTTTTAAATAAAAAAAAAATCTTATGAAGAAATTAGTTCTATGCATCCCAGTTTTAATTCTGCTTCTCTTGTTCACATTGGTGAGTATGCAATATGACAGCAGTCTGTGTTCAATGTGACTACTCATGGAAGAGGTTAGCTCTGTGTTAGGGGTGGCACAAAATCTTTCCTTATGATCCAGGTCCTCTTGGCTAAGGAAGAGTTATGTGAACATTAGCAATGACACACATCTTAGTGACTCTGCAAGAAAAACCTAATGGTTCATACAATTGTATTGGATATGCAGCTAGTTTCTTCATGAACTGCATCATGTCCAGAAACAGTAGTATAGGTGTAAATACGTTTGTATTTTAAAAAATTTATAAAATAGCCCTTTTGTCTCTTGACAGATGGTTCATCAAACACCTAATGTCTTAAAACCTGATTTCCTTGTTCTTATTGGAGGAAATTCAAGCTGTATATGACAGCTAATTATATTAGGGGAAATACAGTAATAGTTATCATGCACTGGAGTGAAATATCTTCTTTCTTGGAGATACGTTCCTAGAACTGAGTGCATTTATAGAAGATAATTGTCTAAAAAGTTATCTGTAGAAGATTCCAAGCATAGTAGGATGATGAAAAAATGGGTGCTGTTGTGTGAAGGAGGTGATAACAGGAGGCAGGTAGCAGCTTTCTCACATCTTCACCTCCCTTGATAATGTATGCAGTGGCTCATCATAGGTAACTGATGTTAATTTATTCAAGCACACCTGTACAGGGCTGGAAGTCAGGTAACTAAACAAAAAGTATGTCTCTGCTTTTTCAATACAGCTACCCAGAGGCCTATATCCGCACAAATTTAGTTCTGGAGACATCAGCAGGTTTTAATAAACCACCTACAGATGTCTTGCTCCATACAAATCAAGGAGTTTACATGTTTAAATCTGGACTGATTTAACTAGCAATCAAGTGGCATGATCACACTTGGCACCAATAGTTGCCTCATATTTATTTATAAGTCACCCTGAGCAGATACTATTTTGTTTTTAAATTTATTCATGGGGCTCAATCACCTTTCCCATCTTGTGGAACACACACACAGGCGCTCACTTTGTGAGAAAACTTAAAGACAAACCTGAGCAATTAATAGTCCTACTTTAGTAGCAGAAAGACAAAGTGAAAAGTTCTTGCCTTGTTCCTCTGAACAGGTACACTGAGAATTAATTTATTTTGCATACACTGAAAGGAAAACGTGGTAACATATTAATAATACTGTGTCCTAGCTTAAGAAACACAGATTTTAATAGTGCCAGTACTGAGGTGAAATGGGGATTTAGCATGCACTAAGGCTGACAGAGAAGATGGCTGTATTTCTCCTTAAGATCTGACAGCAGCTTCTCAGCAAGACTTACTGAAGGCAGAAGGTCCACCTGCCTCCTGTTTCATCAGTGGTTTTGACCACAAAATTCTTGGCTCTTAAAGGTGGGAGCCAGAAATGAAGCCAACTGCTCTAAGGTTCACCTTCCAGACGTTCACCTCTGCGTGTGCTCTCCAACACAGACTCTTAGATGAAACTTTGGCATTGCTGTCCTCTTTGGACAGGAAATAACTATTCCCTCCTCCCATCTGCATGTCTCATCCACAGCCCAGGATTATTCCCTGAGCAGCTGTACCTCAGTGGACTTCAAGGACCAACCACACCTATCTCTTTGTAAGGCAAAATCAGTATCTGCTGGGGCAGAACTCATAGATGAGGCTGGGAAGCAGATCCCAGGGGAATCTAACCACTGGGGCCACAGGCCCTTTCTCCTCACTCACAGGAGAGACCTCCTCTGAGTCCAGAGAGAATTCACTTTATAAGGACAATTCTTTCCATTCAAGTGCACAGTTCTCACAGGAACTTATCTTCTTCCCTTCTCCCTCTTTTCCATCTAAAAAATTATTTGGAAAGATGTCTTTCTGTTCAAAAGAAGGCTTATGACATTGCTTCTGACCACTGACATAATTTTTAATATGGTCTCTTTTCCTATTTACTCTCCATTGCCTTCTTGCAACAAGATGTAGCCTGAAGATCTTGCCTTTAGAAGAAAGGACATCTGAAGTAAATACAGAAACAGAAATGGCTGAACAGCTAATTCAGGGAGCAGCTGGTGAAGAATGGAAGAAAAAGTGGTTTTCACAAGTGTAGTGCTTCCAGGAAAAGAAAGACAGAAAGACTTCTCTGTTTGGGGAAAAGATCAAAGGTATAGGTATGTATAAGGTTGATTTGATGAGTGATGTTACTTGTAGCTCAGAAGGTGATGAAAAAAGACCCTTTAAAAAAAATCTAGGCTCAGTGAAGCTTGACTACTCAAAAGAAATACTGTCTAATTTTTAGAAGGGAAAACAGAATTGCTGGGTCATTGACAGTAAGGGCTGGGACTTTGCTTTGCTTTCCTCTGCCCTGTGTTGAAAAAACATGCGTGAGGTGAGACTCCTGAATCTTCTGGTTATCTTGACCCTAATTTACAAGGAATAGTAGTGTTTAGTCAAAGATCTTAGAAGATATTTCAATCTTTCTGGCAGAAGTATATTTAGACAGGAGTTGACTTTGGCACAAATGATGTAGGAATGGTGAAGCTGGATTTAGTCAACCCTTAACACGAATTGCTACAGGATGCATTCCACAACGGAGGTTTCACAATTTATGTGACATGGATAAAAAACCCTCCTTCAGTCAAAGCAGCACTGCGTTTGCTCCTGACTTGATCTGCTGCCTCTGGTAACCAACAGTTTGTATCACAACCCCACCCTTACAAAGTCCATTTTACAACAGCTACACCCACTGTCAACAATTCAGTTTTGTGTATGTACAGGACAGGGGGAATATACTCAAACCTTTGATTAACTAGAATTGCATTGGGAAAGGTCTTAAGCCATATCAGATGCCTCTAAAGGAAACAAAAAGCCAATGTTATTTATCTGCACGTAAGCTTGTATTTTCTTCTAGAACGTAACTACAGTTATGAGTTTTAGACCTCCAACTAGTTATAATATGATTAATATTATTATTAATACAATAGTAGTAATATGATTAATAAAATGACTAAAAATAAAGGTAAATTCACAAGACTCTATAAGCAATGGGAAAGCTAAAACTCCGATTTCATTAAAAAGATAGTACTGAAAAAATTATTTCATTTTAATTTTCAAAGCAAAGAAATTCTAATCTTCTTTAGCTAATCGAAGATTATGTGACTCACAACACAAGCAAATCACACAGACTTTTTATAATGTGTCCAAAATGGAACACCAATACATGACAAATATTATCCAGGAATTATTATTGTGTGCTTTAGGTAGCTATTTCTTATTTCTTGTATGACAATTAATAGCAAAATGCTTCTAAGCTTTTAAGTGAAAATTATTTAAGTGGCTGGAAGAAGTTTTCACTTTGCAACACTATTAATTTAGTTATCCAGTTATCTTTGAGGTGCTCTCCATAATCTAAAGAGCTAGAAATTGTATACTTAGATAATGACTCTCTAAAATAAATGTATATATACAAAAGGAGTATCAGCAAAAAATAAAAACAAATTGAATGGAAAAATCTTTAGGGCAATTAAACAGTTTGCAAAAAAGAAAGAGAACATATTAATTTAACTTTTACATCCTAACTTTATTTTAAAATTTTTTGAGGAAGTATTAGAAAATAATGGTTAAAATGTTTACTTAAATCTTTCATCCACTTTCTTTTATATGCTGTACATATACTTTCATTTCCAAACATTCCTAGACATTGCACTTCTGGATAAGAATGGGTAGCCAGGGGAGTTCTGAAGATGTTTCTCACTCAAGTTTCTGAAAGAAGTATCAAGAACCATGAGAGTATTACTTAGTTCTTTCAAGGCATTTCCAGACAACTGTTGCAAACCAGGAGTGCTAATGAACTTACAAAAACATCAAGCTTGAACAGGCACACAAACTGTACTACACCTTTGAATTTTTTGAAGTGTATAACCACCCTTAAATCTTTGCAATTAAAGGATATAATATGCCTACCAATTTCTTTTGTCCCAAGTGCAACACATAACTGAAACATATTCTGAATGTTACTAGTGGAATGATATAAAAAGATGATCTTCTGCCTTACAGAACTCAAAATTATATGTAAACAATTATTTTATCTTTAAATATACAACCTGCGTTTTAAGTTCCTGAATCAGATTTTTATTTTATGGCTTGCTTTCAATAAGCTTAACAGGAGTATCCTACATAGTTCATGAAATATTTTCTAAATGTGCCCTTTTTTAATGTTCTTGTCTCAGAAATATTTTATGTATGTCATCACTGTCATCTCTTTCTTAGAACATATAAACCTTTACTATGCTAACTTTATTATTAGCATGATCTATCAATGGATTCCTGTTGAAATTTAATACATTGCCTGAAGTTCCAAATCCTAAAGCTAGCCACTTCTTACTTCACATGCTGAATGCAAAGCTGTTTTGCTTACATGACTGACTTTTCATAATTCACTTGAGGAAACAGGGCAACCAAATTCTTGACTAACAAAACCTGTGCAATTTCAGGAACTGAAAGGGGTTGCATACATCTAAACTCAGCATAGATTATGCCATTGACTCATATGTTTCTCTTGTCAAGCTTGCCTCATAAAAGTTATCAGGATACCCCAAGAAGGGAGTTTTAATTTAGCTTTACCTGCTTAATGTCCAGTGGTTTCATCCTACTGAAACGCAAACTTTCTAGATTGTCCTTCTTATCCGTTTTGAACTTGTATTCTTATATATGTTCCTATTTTTCTGTTTAATGGATTTCATAAATGGTAGCAGAAGACATGAGATATTTGGGGACTGGACTCTCCATCAAAATAGTGAATTTTGGCTCCTCAGTATCCCCAACACTAACTTGCTTTCGTTTTATATGACATGATATATTCAGTTTCAAACCACATCAATTTCGATGAACAAAGAAAAAAAAAAAAAAAAAGAGGAGCTGTGTGTTAAATGTTTAGCTAGGTTTAATTTCCTTCCTGTGTCTGCTGGATTTTTACAACATAGTGAAAAAATATGAAACACAAGGAAAAGAGACAGCCCAATCTCACCATCACTCCATGAACCAGAGAGATTTTGTTATGTGACAATATGATCATCATCACATGCGAGAGCTTTTATCCACAAGTATGAAATATCTCTGTTATCCTACCACCTTGACAAATTCCATTTATATTACATTTTCCTCAGGAATCAAAAAGAATAGTGTATTTAAAAAAAAACCCAAACCTAAGAGTTTAAGGACCAGCTGCTTCTGTTTAAGCCCAACTGTTTCCGTATTGATGCAGCATAGCTAGGGCATGATGTCATCTGAAGGACCAGCAGAATATACCCTGGTTGATCTTAAAAATATGTAGGGGTCTAGCCTCTCCTCTCTGAGTGTGCATAATTCCCATCAGTGGGGAAGGGAGTTGCTCACATGCAGAGAAGAAGATAAAGTAGACTAAATGACCATAGCGGATAGAGAGGTGTATAAGTTCTACTAAAGAGAGAGATAACTATTTTCTTAATATTTACTTGTTCTTGCTACAACATAGCAGCTAGTTTTAAAAATTGAAAAGAAGAAAGAATAGTCTTCTAATGCTTCCTGTTTGCTTTTATATGACCCTATGGGGATGGAAATAATTCTTTTATTCCAGTCCTTCGTTTCTTGCTCTTCATCCATTCATCCAACTGTCCATCCACCCCTTCCCCTCCTTCCTAGTTCTATGGTTTGATATGCATGCATGGAGATATTGGTATTGTTTATAATTTACTATATATTTAATAGAAGCTTTTCTTAGTTTAAAAGTTGCAGGGAGAAGAAAATAAATGTAGTAAAAGCTGCAGCTTATAAACAGAAGTACAATACACGTGTTCACAGGCACACAGAAAGAATAATGACATTTATGAACTAGCCAGTCACTTAAGAGGATGGCACAATATATACTATTCTGAATGCCAAGAAACAATGAAAATCTTAAAGTGATAAAACTCTCTCAATGTCATGGGAACATGATTGTCACATGTCATTACTGTGCATCTCTCTATTTCTTCATATATCCTAAACTGCCTATTCTTACATAATTCAACACATTTAATAATGTAGAAAATCAATTAATATTTACTGACCTGTCTCTGCTTCTCCGTGATGGGAACGCAGCATTACAGCCAGCCACTGTGCAGACATGCATCTCTTTTAAATGAACATTTCTGTAGTGAAGCTTCACACTGTAGGAACTCTTGAAACTTTTCTTGCACACATAGCAGATCTTGGGGTCTGGGCTGGAGCACATTTCACCTTCTGGGGAGAACTTCTGAGGGCTGCTGTAGTTGAATGTAGAAGCAAAACTTTCATGAAGGGCAGCCATACTGGCACTGCCTCCATTGTACAGTCCATATTGACTCATGTAGAACATATCATATGTAGGGTCTGTATACTCTTCCTTCACTTTAATGACATCCTGGTTGGAAGAGTCATTGTGGTTTTCATCTGGTCTGTCACTGTGCATCATAGATTTTTCACCAGGTTCATGAAGGCGATCATCGCCTTCCATGGATTCCTCACACAATTTGGGCTCTGATGACTCCGACTCATTTTCATAGTCTCTCTCATGCTCCTGGTCTTCTGATGTCATGCTGTCTGCCCTTCTTATGTCTGGTCTGGAAATGCATCTGCTTCTGTCACTTTTGGAAAAGTCTTTCACAGACAGGCCTGGGCTCATTTCCTCCTGAGAATGGCAGTGATTGTCATGACCAATGTCATTCACCATTGTGCTGCTGTCATTCACCTCTTCGTCTTCATCATCAAACTCATCAGCAGTATCGATAACTTCCTTTTCAATTTTAACTGGCATGCTTGACTTCCTTGGCTTCTTCTTGGGGGCAAGGTCAGCATTAGGCTCTGGGGTGGGCATCAGTACTGAAGGTACTGATGACTCTGAAGGAGGAGGGGGATGCTGCTCCATGCCACTCACTGCTGGTATTATTGGACTGGTAGGGAGTGAGGTTGGAGGACTCACCATCTCTCCAGGAGTAAGTAAATTTCTGTAAAAGGGAGGAACAGGTTGGACAGTCTTTAAAGCCGGGAACACCAGCTGACTGGGAAGAGGGTTCTGTAGTACAGGATCTAGAGGGGGAGTGGTAAACCCCATTGGTGGACGCCCAGGGCTTGTTAAAGTTAGGTTGGATTTTGTACTTGCTATGACCGGAGTGGCAGCACCTGATGTAGCACGAATTAGATCTTTGTCGCGGTTGTTCCTTAGCATAGGCATGTGGAGGCGGGGATTTGGGTTAGCACTGTGGCGATTGCGGCTTCTGAGAGAGCTGAAGACCATGTTGCAGCCCTCAATAGTGCACCGGTGCTTGATTTTCAGGTGAACAGCGTTGTAGTGGATTTTAAGAGTACCTTTGTCATAGAAAGTTTTGCCACATGCATTGCAAAACACTCTTCCTTTCCTGGAAGCCGAGCCCATTCTTCTCATTCTGTGAATGCGGAACGAGCTTTTAGTGTGTTCTGTTTTTGATAAATCATTGACAGGCGTGGGTGTCTGAACAGGAGAGACACAGGCTGGCTCAGTTTTGGGCTCAACATTTGT
>NW_008825114.1:4648430-4654880 GCF_000699105.1 Pygoscelis adeliae
GAAATGATGAATGCTGGAAGGGTTGCTATTCTCCAGGTGAGCAAGGAGACTTGGGCTCCTGGTGCGATTATTGCTTTCAATAAAAGTCCTTATATCTGAATCTGTCTTTGAAGATGGCACAGCCACAGCCTGCCCTTCTTTTTCTTGAATTGCCATCAGCTCCACGATGGATTTGGTTTCTCCAAATCTCAGGAACTGCTGAAGGGTAATGATCTCTTCTTCCCTGGACATGATGGCCCAGCGGTCCAGCACCTTGCCTGCAGCATCCTAGAGGCCATATCAAAGAAACAACAAAGACAAACACAAAGAAAAAACTTATTGATTCTGCATAATTATTGAATTCAATAGAAGGTGCTCTGCTGCCTGAACATGAAACACTAAGCTCAAAAATCAACATGCAAACAGCGTTAATAGAACTTGACCAAAAAATGCAAACTTTCCGGCCATGCAAATACAGTAATTAGAGTCATAGTCAGAGAAACAGATTGAGTTTAATAATGTCTGAGCAAACAAAATGTAGACCACGGGGCTCTGTGATCTAAAATGCTTTCAATACTTTTATTTTAACAAGTGATCTATGTACAATGCTATTGTTTAGCATACACTATCGTAAAACACGAACTGTTGCTGTGCACTCCCATTGTAAAATATAGAAAATTGTACCTTAATCACTATTAAATGGTGACACTATAAGAAAGAGCTAAATAAATGCATTTGATAGATTTGCTTCTTAAATATAAGTAGACATAAGACTGAAGTTACTCATGGGCCATGTCACCAGAAATTTTGATGCAAGGCACAAAGTCTTAAAAATAGCACATAATACTTGTAACTTACTCCTTTTTTTTTTCTTTTTTCTTTTTTTTTTTCCCATGACAGCAATACTGAAAAACATATTCATTATAAACTTGCATCAAAAGGTAGAAATTGGGGGACTGGTTTTAAGCATAACTGGTCTATTACAGACAAGTGATTATAAGTTTGCAATCTTGGTACGGTTTAGACTTAAGAGATGACTTTTTTGCAGCCTTGTTATAAACGACAGTTAAAAACATGTAAAAAGTAAGCATCTGATGGATGTAGATAGCATAAATGTGTAAAAATGTTGTCTCTTAACATTGCCTTCTGATGCAAGGGAAAAATCCAGAGGGAATACACATCAGTAATCACTAGACTATCTGTTGTTAAATATACATTAAAAAGCATTTCACACTTTCATTTTTGCTAGTAAGCATGAGATTTGCCTGAAGGTAGGACTTAAAAATTCTGCAATGTAATGTCAGGCAATCCATTCCAGCATGTATTGATAAAAACATATTAAAATACTTATATAATGAATACATCACTTTATTGGCATCTTTCCTTTTGGGCAAATGCTGGACATAACATCAGCACGGTAACTATAACCAACAAGCACTGTTGCAGGCCATCAAACCAGAATCACTCCAGTGCTTCCTCATGCATTAAACAGTTTGAAAGCCTTGCAAGATACTCCACCATACTGTCTCTGATCTTTTTAAATCTTGAATCTGAGCTTCAGAACTTTATCCGAACACTTTGGACTACACACTATTGCAAGAACCACTAGCTCTTGTTTGATTATGAAGCCTGCAAATACCTTTCTTTTTTTTTCAGGTCTTATTTATTTATTTATTTACGTTATTGTCTTCAGAGGATTAATTCTTCTCTCCTCTTTTATTTTCTAGAATACTGGAAAATGCAATTTGCCCCAAATAGTAGAGCATATATTTATTTGATTACAGCTGGTTTTATTATTTCAGTTCTGATCTGTGTCACCTCTCTGGATCCAAAGATAATGATGAAGGTCAATGCCATGTATGATTCCGTACCTTAGACGCAACTGTAAAACCTTTAGAAAGGCTCCACACATGACCGTTCACAATCAAATCTTACAAGACTATGAAACCCTCAATAGCAATTAATTACAGAAAATCTTACCCAGCTGACCCAGATGGAAAGCCCCATAAACCATCTCTATGCAGAAAATGTTCAGCATGTGATGAAGGAAACACCATGATGCAGATGCTAGTCTGGTTTGCAGCATTAGTCAGGAAATCTCCCCACCTTTGAACACCTTTAAGCACTGTGGACATCTCTAATTTCTATGCCCTCCCAGTTCTACCTCTCTGATGGAGCAGTATTTTACAGACAGTCAGTGTTATCTAACAGAAATCATCCAGAACATCAAAAAAACCCCACCCAACAACGAAACAAAGTGAAACAAAACAAAACAGAAATGGGGCGAGGGGAGGGAGAAAAAACCCACCAACACCACAAACAAACAATTAAAGGACAGGTTCATATTTTAAAGCTCTAAGATTATATTTTTTTCCCATCCAACTAACTTTGGCTGCTCTCCCCGTAAGTGTGACCTAAAGCTTCTTACATCTACTTCTCCCACAACTTCCAGCCAGCCATACCGGTTCTACGTTTGAGTAGTTCCTACCTGGAAATGCAAAACCAGACTCCGTTCAGGTTTTGGTCTCCAGGCCTTTGCTGTCACCTCTGACCCAATATATATGCACACATTTCTAATCCCAAGTCACAAGTATTCGTTCCTTCTAACTGTAACTTGCATTGTTTGAAGATGGAAATAACATCGTCTAATTTACACTGCTTACATGTATTGAATTAGGACTCCTGTCTGCAGCCAGCTGCAGGCTGCTTTGTAATGTACTACTGGTAGTAATTTGTTTTGTTTTTGCTTTAATTTGTAAATCACTCACAGGCTTATGTAGCAGATGGATGCTTTACAAAAACAGATATTTAAGTAAATAAAAATTAAATACAGCCAGCACGACAATAACTCATGAGAATAGTAGGTACAGATCCTGTAACAGACTCTCACACGTAAGCGGAGGGTGGTACCACACAGTCCCTCACCCAGCAGCAATGCACCCAGCTCTTTGCATGCACAGAACAGGCAGACATCATCTAAATGTGGAGGCTCCCAGTATGCTTTCGGGGATTTATTCCACAGCTTAAATCAGAGAAGCCAGCAGTTGGCTACAAGAGCTACCTCTCACTGAGATGCCACCACTCCTTATTTCATTTAGTTTAAGGATTTGCAATGAGGAGGGCCAGACCTTCAGCAGCTGCTAAGTCCTACTGATCAGAGAAACTGGCAGTCACCAGTGTGTCGTTGTCATGGGGTTAACCTTGCTGTTGTAGATCAGCAGGGAATCAGAAAGCTGCTCTTAAATGATCCTTACCTACTCCTACTAGTTATATCAAGCTTGTTAATTTTCAGCAAGAAGTTGTTTGGCTTCCCCCCGCCCCCAGCAAAAGGAAAGAAAAATTGCACAGATGCCTATATTTCATAGAAAACACACTACTTATGGATACTGTGTAGCATATGCTTCAATATTTACATAGTGATGGCTTTCCATAAATCATTGTAAGTATGTATTATGCAAAACTAGATAAAGAGTGAATAGGAATGTCATTTTTTGATAAAACTTAAAATTAACAAAAAATCTAACCATTATCCCCTTTGAATTAAGCTATAACTAGCTAGGGATCTCTCTGTATATGGTAATACTTGATTAGAGGTTCAAGTCCTTTCTTACATGTAATCGATTTCTTGTTTCTTACAATCTCTCATGCTAAATTTTCTCCCCAAAGCCATTAAATCATATCCACATTTAAATATTTCATGACAAAAGGTTCCATTTTATATTACTTTTTTCAGCTCACAACTGATTAAGCCAAGCCTCCTGTGACAATGCGTACAAGGAAGTCAGTGAGTATAGAGATACCACTGCACGCCTAAGCTCTAAGCCAGGCAGTAGACAAGTAAGCCCAACCCGTACAGCATACAGTGATGCTCTTCCTTCTTTGCCCATACAGCCCTGGTTTTATTTTTATTTTATTTTATATGTGTGGGTAGCTTTCTCACAATTTCAAATGCAGAAAATTTTAAAATCTCTAAATCATATTAAATTAACCTCCAAGGACTCATGACATAACCTTGAATCTTTTTCTAACTCTAAACACACACTTGACTCTATTATTTGTATAGATACGGATTCACATACACACATACTACATTACATCTATAAAGTAATGTCATGGTTAATCACACTGAACCTGCCTCCTCATTTTTGCTGACCGTATGTTAGGAAGAGATGTGTCAGGATATGTCAGGGTGCATCTTGTCTTAAGCTTCTGGGTCAGATAGAACAAGTGATGGGTGTCAAAATGATTATCTTGGATGATAAAAATAGGCTACAACAGAAGATGGACACAAAGATCAGTCTAATTTTTAGGAGCCTAATTGGGGAGGATTATGAAGATGAGTCTTCATTTCCTGAGGGCCTTTAGGCTTTACAAATTTCAAGCTTTCAATTCAGCTTTAAAACCTCCCAATTTAAAAACTGCCTATTCAGAAAATAAGGACAGTCTACACAAACATACACGATAAACATACACTGTAAACCTTGAACTTTTGTTATGAAATCAGTTGTTTTAAACTCTCACTTTGTGTGAGAAGCTCCATTGACTCCTGTGCCTGCATTACCTGCAGGTAATTTTATATGTTTACACTCACACAGACACACTCATACATACACATACACACCATAGACTTCTTGCAGTTCTATTTTTATCTTACTAATTAACTTCATGCCACAGGTAAAATGTATATATACACCTGGCTGAATACATAGTGAGAGATGATTATACAAGAGTTGAGATTAATAGAAAGGTTAAAAAAAGTTAAAATTGATTCTTAAACAAGCCTTATGTTCTAGGAAGCACTCAAGATTATTTTCGGGCACTGTTGTGATAACTTCTGAGAATCACTCAAAGTAATATAGAAAAAGAAAATGCTAGCCTTCATATTTTAGCAAGTTTGCATATGCACCGTAAACCGTCGCTTTTGATGCATATCAGCTAAGTATCCATGTTACAAAATATTACTTAGATACATGTTTGACTAAATAATTAAGCAAGCCTAGTATCACAAATCTTTCTTCTATAAGCCCTTATTAAAGAGGTATATATTTTCTAGCTGATCTCAAAGAAACATTTTGAGTGCAGCTGTAACAGTTGAAAAGCAGATTGAAAGATACTCATTTGGTCATACTATAATTGCAGAGGATGGTTTTAATTAGGGTGTAGACAGAAAAAACAATCAACATTTGTTTCTAATAAAGAAAAGCCTACATAATTTCCATGATTTAGGGTTTGTTATTTTTGTTTGGCTGAATTTCCCAGGAGCATCTCTTTGCTTCCCACTTAAATTTCAAGCTGTTACACTATGTATAGTCCTACTACTCCTGGGGTAAAAGTTACCAAAAGTGTGCAGCAGCACACCAGATCACATTAGTACAGATGGGGCAATGTGCAACACCTCTTGTTCGTTTTGGCTAACTCCCACTGACCTCAGTAGGAGAGAAGTAAGCCCTACATCTAGTTTTCCATAAAAATGTACACTCACACATACAACCACATACTCATTTTCCTGATAGGTGTTTTTACCATGCTGAACCTAACTTACCTTTGCTCCTATAAACATGAAGAAAAGGTGTGCATACTTGCTCACCGTGATTATACATGTGAAACTGATATGAGATTTAACACACCCAGCCTGCAAAGCACCATGGTTAAAATTTTTTCCCCTCATCTGTCACTTCTCATTCACCTCCCACCAGCCCCCCCCTTCACCAACTGAAACCATATGAACAAACTCATGTTTAAGTGTCAGCAGTCCTTTCCTTGAGTTACACCGCTGCAGCAGGAACAAACACAGTGCAGCACTACCGAGTTCTCAGTCAATAATGGAAATCTTTATCTTTTGCCTTCACTGCAGCCTCCACTCTGCTAGAAAAATCAAAAGTGATAGATCTTCTTCCCTTCTGACACCCCCTTTCTCTTACCTGTTGGACTTTTTTTCTTTGCCCCAAAGACACAGGGTATGCATGACGATACCAGCATGTTACAGCAGGGGAAGAGAAGGCAGCTGTCTTTCCCCAAAGTATCACCGAGAATGACACTGGCAGTAGGTATTCGAATGAAGAGTAACATGAAGATTTTATTTACTTATATGCATGCCTGTATTTATTTTTGCTGCCAGGTTTGTAACGGTACTTGCTCTGGTTGCTCCTTAGACTCCAGGTCTCCTTACACGTTCAGCAGCAAAAAGCTTTGCGTTTTGACCAAAAGGACCCCCAAAGACCTTTGCAAACTTTACTAACTGATATTGTAGACACTGTGTCAAATCTGGCTGCACTTTACATCCAGAGTAATTGCACTTTAAATCCAGAGTAATTCCACTGACCATGTTGGAAAGTAATTTTGACATAACTTAGCCCTGAAACATGATGTGGAGCCAAATCTGTTTGAACATATATCGGGGGCGTACCACCATGGTGGAGCACAGCGGCTGTGTAACGACGCACAGGAGCGCTGCTCAACAGTTTCGGAGTG
>NW_008825114.1:4654936-4704182 GCF_000699105.1 Pygoscelis adeliae
CAATAACCGCAGCTGAAACCTAGCCAGGACACCGCCGTTAACCACGCACGCTCTCGCTAAATAGCCTACAGGGTCTTTACTGACCAAAAGTATGCAGGTCCTCTGTTTTATATCTCATCCCAAAGACATATGCCAGCAGCACAGACCCCTGCGCAAGCAACCTGCTGGAGCGCTGGTTCTGATTAATTTGCAGGGAGTGGTATGAAAATACTGGATCCCCAACACGACTCCTTTCAGGGACTGAACTTCCTCATAGGGCACCCCAGTTGCAGAATGCATTTTCATTTTTCAGGTTCACCAACCTTAAAATACATTTGAAAGCATTGCCCTGAAAGATGATGACACTCAAATGCCAACTATTAAGCATCCATGTGAACTGGGGGTAGGGGGGAGAGTCTCTTACTGTTTTCAGAAAAGAAACATTAATTTAAACTCTTTCCTGTTCTTCATGAATGTGTATGCACCTCTGCAACTCCAGTAAAACTATCAGGATGCAAGGGCACTAGTTTTAAATGCTTCTTCTGATTTTTAAAACATATTGTTTGACTTCTGATAAAATATTCACTTTGTTATGGAATGCTCTTGATTATGGACCAGATAAGAATGTATAATTCACAAGACGATGACTTTTTTTTTTCTGAATAGCACTGCATACAGCATTTTTATTTTTAAAACTATGATAGATCACTGTGGGGTTACAACGTATCTAATCACAGCAGTTTGAGCTTCATTTAATCACAGCAACTACATCAAGCCTCTTTACAACTAGGTGCCTGACAAGTTTTTTTCACAGTACACCTCTGTCCACACTTGAAGGAAAAGAATCTAAGCACACCCAGAGCCTGATACTCTTCTTGCATTTACTAGTTTTACAGTGGTATAACCCCTATGATGTCAACAAAATTTACTTTGATCTACAACTGTCATGTTGGTGACAACTATTAAATGGTAAAACCTGTCACTAATTGATAACGGCGGAACGAAACTCCAGTTAGCATGGATACACATTGATTTGGTAGCTTTAAGAAGATCCAAAGTCATCTTTCAGCAGTTGTCATTATCTCATTATTTGACATTTATTTTGAAATACCAGTGCCGCTTCTGAAGTGTTTTGCCCCTCTCCCCCCAGGAACTGCACAGATTTTCAAATACAAACATTTATTCCTTTCACCATCAGTTCTGGTTGAGACTTTCAAAACATTTCTGAAGACTTTCCTAAATGAGGAGTTAATGTGAAGTGACCAGATGCTTTATGGTATCTGCTCACAAAAACATTTTTAATGCACACTAAAGGTGAGGCATTTTTTCTCACATTCATTATATAGTAGAATATCAAGATTTTCTCAATATTAGGTATTCAAATTCCTTATTCAGCTTTGAAATCCACAGCCTTGGACCTCAAGTATAGAGGAATATTTTGATACCTTTGCTTCTCTACAACCTGTGAGAGTGGAAAATTCATTGAAATGTCTCTGAAGAAGCTTTGCCACTAACTTGAGGCAAGTAACAGAGTGTTTGCCCTTAGGCAGACATGGCTCCTAGAGGCAATCAAACCACCAAGCACACAGTGTATTAAGGCAAAATTTTTACACTGTATGAGGTGCCACGGGGACTTTTCAGGCTAGGATGTAAACAGAGACACAAACATGGCAAACCACTGAAATAATTCCAGCTATAAATTAACTTTACAACACAATTTTGCATGTAAGTGGGTAGGAAATACCCAGCATGCATATAACCATAAGCAATGACGGATTTTCATGCTCACTTTCACCAATTTTTGCATATATAGTTGCCCATTTTGGTATGCCATGTAAGAAAATTTGCCTTGATAGTATCTGTCCCTGAAATCACTTGTGGTTTTACTGTTTGGTGTCAGTGCTGCGTAACTCACTGAGAAGTAAAGTTATGTTTTCCATGCTCTGGCAGTCTTTCAATAAATTTAGTAAGCTACTTAAGCCTCTCTTTCTGAGCCTCAGTTTCACCAACACTGAAAGAATGACACATAATTTTTATGAGAAACAGGAAACATTCGCAAAGAGCACTGATGAGGTATTGTATTTGCGATACACACAGTCACAAGAGACACCGAGGATCTTTTCAGCCAAGACCTTCCCCAATGCACAATGTGATAATACAAACAAATCATGTCTGACATCCTTGCTCCATCTAACATGGACTGCACCAAAAGCAGGGCAAGACATCTAACAGTCAAGTCAAATCAGATTATCAGATGGTCCTTTTCTTACTTTCTCACTCACAATCTAAACTGACTAAAGCCATAACCTTAACTGGAAAATGTAAGCAACAAAAGCTGAGACTTCCCGGGCTTGTAAGTAAAACTTCCAAAGAAGTCAGTAAGAAATTTGCCTAACCAGGGGCATTGTAAAGAACTGAAAAGTTGCCCAAGGACACAAACACTGGAGTAAAAGTGCCAGTCAGTTATACTCATAAATTGGATTTCATTACATGCTTGGTTTTCTGATTGAACCCAAATTGTGCCTCAATAAGGGGATTCAGCTGTACTATATCCTGGGTATATGAATGGCAGCAGAACCAGGAGATTGATTTCCATCTTTAGTATTCATTAGGGGACTATGCTTTATTACTTGCAATATATACAACATGATCTTAATGAGGCCTTTTTCCTTTGATTGTTTACCTAAAAAATTTACACCAAAAAACCCAGGTGTGTCATAGGTGGCAACGTGATGCAAAAGGGAGACAGCAGGGTGCAGAAGTGACACCAACAAGGCAAAGGTCACTGGAAAATAAAAATGCTATTGTACATGAAATGAGCTATCTGTTTGCACATATTAGAGGCACTGAAATGCAAAAGAAAGTGGGGGAAATTATATTACAGTGTACAAAGTAATAATAACTGTGCCTGCATGTCTTAATACCCTCTTGTCCCAGCAGTCCTGACTTTCTAGGCAGCCCACTTCTCCACATTAACAGTAGTCATTTGGAGAGCAGCAAACGTGCCATTAGAAGCACTTTTACAAGTGTATATTCATCCACCAATTAGCTTAATGTGGCCGCTTTCTGCATATTTTCTATCCAGGCTTGCACAAATCTTATTAATATTTCCCCCTAGCGCTTTGACAGATTACCTTGTCATTATGCATCCTGGAGCCTTTTAAACAATATGGGTAAACTACTGTTTGCGAGGTTAATGACAATTATCCCCTAATTACTGCATAAGTCACTCAGTCCACTTTATCTCATAGGCAGGGTTCTGCTCTGTGTATCTGCCATTGTGTCACTGTAAATGAATCTTGTATAGCTATGTTTATCTGTCGTTGCCTTGTAAATTACACTGACAGAAGAATGAACAAATTACTGTGTGTCATCACTTAAATACGGCTTCTGATAAAAAAAAGTCCCACAAGCACAGCACTTGAATTTTAGCCTGATCAGAATTAGTAAACATATTGAATGTTTTAGGAGATATATTTAGAAGTGGATGGGACACAGTGTGGTGGAAGAAGGCTCTGAAGTGGTAAGCCTAAGGCAGTAAAACAGAAGAAATACAGAAAGCTACAGTAGAGTAATTCCATGATCACCTCCTGAGAACTCTTCTGCTGATTTAACAGTTGATAGATGAGCCAGTGATATTTTCCAAACAATCTCATATTCAGGGCTGTGCCGAATTCCACAATTTCTATTGTTTCTGACCACAGCCACACAGGATTTTTTTTTTAGCTGAGAAATCCAAACACAAGTTCGGACAGAAGTAGCATCCATAAAACCACAAGCAATGCTAATTTAATGGACGCATTTCAGAACAATATCAAAGAAGGTTAATAATTTGGATCATGTCTGCCCTGACCAGTCCTAGTGACTCCAACAGAACTGCTCAGTGCACAAGCCAGAGCAGAATCTGGCAGGCAGCACCTAAGTCAATGTATTGATTAAAAAACAAATAAAAAATTAAATTAGCACATTGCCTACTGTTTTCCACAGTGCCTGCACTTAGAGTCACCTCCTTGGTGTAATTAGAGTACAACAGAGGCAGAGAAAAAATTCTGAGTTCAATTCCCGCTCTGTGGATTGAAGTAGTTCTACCTCAGGAGAGGAAAGCAGAATTGGTGAAAACAAACTTCCTGGTATATTCCATTTTCTGAAGCAATTTTGAGTCACAGTTAAGAGTACCCTACTGGTAGGACATCACTGAGACCAGATATGTCCTGCTTTGAGAAAGAAAGTGGACTTGTTATTGACCTTGATTCCTTCTTTCACCAAAGACATCTCAATGACTTCAACAAGAAGCACATACATAGTCAGTGCTCAGAGGCAAGGTAAGTCTATGGTAAAGAATGTTAAAACAACAGCTGCTTTTTAAATAATGCTTCTTCCTATATTGGTCTTGGAGAGGTAACTGATTGATAGCCCTAGGAACCACAGTCCTTTGCAAACAGTACAACAGAGGTGGTGCATTTCCACTCTGTCCTGGGAAGGTCCCTTCTTGAGTCAGAGAAGGCCTTTTAGTACTGGTTTTGTATTGCTGGCAATCACATTAATTGCAAAGAGTTAGTAAAAAGTGTGCTTCTTATTGTGACTCAGGCTACAAATGTCACTTCCTCAAGCTCAGTGCAGTCACAGCACTTGAACTTCCTCTCACCACTGGCTTGAGCAGAAACTGAATCCTCTCACTCTCCCTCAGACCTGACGTTTAACTCTTAGAACAAGGGTATTTCCCTGCTTGCCAGGCAAATAGATGATTTGTGGTGTGAGATGCTCTTTCAGCTACTTAGATGAAACTGCCTGCTGCGCAGCTTGCAGGAAAACCAATGCATAACAATGGGCATGTCAACCCTGCATCCTGCAATGAGGTTACACAATAACGCATTTTATCAGCTTTGAGGACACACTTTATACACATCTATATGATACATTCACAAATGATCTATGCATTGATATGATAATGTTACGTATTTGCACATTTTAAATGTATTTGATTTTGCCTTATATTTTACACATCTTCTCATCCAGCAAACCTTCCCATTTTATACACATCCTAAAACATGTTCAGCACCAGCTTCTGACCAGTGCGGTTCAAAAAAATGAAGTCAGGAGGACAACATGCAAATTGCAGCAGAATTATGATTCCTGAAGGGTAGCAATATAAGACTGTTTAAGCTGCTGTACAAGAAAAAGGAAATGTCAGAATTCTCCAAAACCTGGTGATTATTTACTGCAATTCAGCAGGTTACATCAACACTGAAAATCTTTTTATCATAGTAAAGTGTACATTTATTTTGTTGGATTACGATAGTGTCATATCCAGAAAGAATGGACAGACTGAGATATAACAAAATTACTGATATTATTGAAAATAACAGTGGTTTGAATGGAACACGAATGAGGACAGCACCTCTGACCAAGCTCTCAGTATAGGTTGGAAGAGAAAGCTGTAGTGAAACGGTAAGAAAATGTAACAGCCATCACTGCCAGGGATAACTGAAAAGACTGATCGATTTTGAGTAAGCACTACCTCAAGGGTTTTGGTCCCACTAGGATTGATCTTTGTGTCTGTCCTGTGTTCAGTCAATGCAACTTTCAGCAGGGTATCCACTGCAGAAATAAATGGAAGTGCTGCAGTAACCCTCCACCTTCCCTCTAAGTATGTTATTTTCTCTCTATGCTGAAGGAAAAGTAAAACCAATGTGGCTGATGGTAAAGTGCTAGGCAACAGATGGTTTAAAATGTTTAAGGACACAGAACACTATTATTGTCATGTACAATATTATCTGGAAAAAAGGCGTTTCTAAATTATTAATATTTCTCTTTGAATCTGGAGGTTCTTTGGCCTCTGACCTTTGCTAATAGCAGAGAAACTCTGCAAGACAGAGACATGTGTTATACACTTGTAATAGGTAAGTTGGCAGTCCCGCCAAATGAAGGTAAGGATTAATACCTGTTTTCTATGCAGGTAAGCGTGGGCCCTAAATGCAACATTAACCTTTAAGGGCAGGCAAACAATGCTGGCTGCTTCTGGGGAAAACTGTGAGACTGGTTTAACTGAACAATTTTTATGAAAAACTCTGGCGAAATAACAGAATGAAATTAGGTGACAGCTAAGAAAGCAGATAGGAGAAACATAGTTATTCATGCCAGCTAGGATCTTTAAAAAAATTCCATATACTGTGCAATTTTTGCTTTTGCACATTTTGGGTTTCATCAGCTTTCTTCGAACGATCTCTAGAGATACTGAGTTACTTGCAGAGAACTCTATTCATTAAGGAATATTATTTACATAGGTATTATGCCTGAGATCTTTTACATTTAAATGAAAGTATGTACCTTTGATCTAAAACTGATTCAAAAAGCTAAGTGATACTTTGTATAGATCAGCAGGTGGTAAAAGTTGAGGTAGGCAAGAAAACACTATAAAATTTAAAATGTACATGGTGTTGACAAGACAGCTCAGTCACAGCATTACTTATGAAAAAAAATTCTGAAGAGGAGTGTGACCATTTAGAATTATACTAAAACCATTATTTTTGTGTATCAGTTATTAATAATTTCCAGAGAATTTCACACACTGTGGAGTTTTAGCTACCATTTTCAGCTCTCAACAACAGTACAGGAAGAACAGAAACACATTTTTCATGAGCAATTCATGTTGAGGAAGACACTGGAAGATATGATACATATCCACGGTATGGACTGGGCAGAAGAATAAGCAAGAGAATGTTAAATGTTGGAGATTAACAAGTACTGTTCACTCGCCTAACCCTCTATTTAGGCAAAACTCCCTTTTTCCAAACATAATGTAAGTTCTGCTTGAGTAAATTCTTCAAAGCCGCGCCATGCTGAGATTTGTGCCATCCCTCTCATTCTTCCAGTCAAATGGCCTGGTATCATATGAAGGACATGAGCATATAAGTGACCTTGGTTCATGTGCAAAAAATCTTCATTATTTTTGGTCAGTTTGCAGCTCCAGAGTTACTGTTTGAACTACAGGTGCAAATGACCTAAACGCTTGGAAATTCAAAGTGAGCAATCGAACTATACCTATTCTTAGTGTTTAAAGAAGGACCTAAAACATCAAACAGAAATCTCATAAGCTACAAACATTTGTCACTTGAAAAGAACACCAATCTTTTTGCATTTTTAATGCCTTTTCATATTGTAATCTCAGAGAAAGAGGTGGAGGTGGGCAACCCTGAGGAAACTGAAGCTTTAATCCTAGATTCACCAGCCACTTCTTGTGTATTCTGGACAATTCATGGTCCTTCCATGTCTCAGATCCTTGTCTTTAAAATGGACATAGACAACACTTCCCCTTACTTCATGATGATGTTGTAATGAAAAACATGTCACAGACCTTGAAAGGCTGGAGTCAGTGGAGCCCTACATATATGTAATCTCAAATAAACAGTTTATTGTGAACTTGACCTGCCTTTATGAACACTCAGACAACTCTGTCCTGCAGTAAGGTTTTAAATGAACTGAGCTACAGGAGAATTGAAAAGAAAAGACAGACTTACAGAGAGCCTATCTAGGGAGTTGCAGTAACATTCACACTCCCTTTTTCAGTGGAGGACAGTGGGACATGGCCGGAAGGATTCACTTCTATGATATTCGGACATGTAAGCTACGATCAGTCAATGAATACCTTTTCTAGTTCATCCTCTCAGAGAACGACCTTTATTACACTATGTTGTGATTGTTTCATTCATGCTTATTATGTCCAGAGCTTCCCAAGTGAAATAATTCTCAAATAAAAATACCAATCCCACTTTCCCAAATGGACACCAATAAACTGTCATTAGATTACTTGTAGTGCAGAAAACTCTGAAGGAAATAACTGCTCATACTTACAAGTTTCTTTTGATAACTTCACAAGCCGCCCTCTTACCCCAGGGGACAGACCACTTAATACATAAGAGACTCCCCTGAATACAAATATTTGTTGCAAAGCAAATAAAATGAGTTATTTTCATAAAAAGAGAGCGGTAAGAATAGCTTGGCAAAATGCAAGCAAAAAGTAACTTTTAATGTCTTTGGCACATCTCCAGCTCTTAGAAATGGCATCCAAAGTTGGTCCAAGTGTGGCTGATAAAGCAGGCTTAGAGCTGCCTTTCAACTTTCACTTTTTAATAATAAAAAATCAATATATGGAGGATTACAAGCCTCTTGGTTTTGATTTTGTATATCAAAAACAAAAGATGACAAGGTTATGGTGGTGTATGAAACTCCTCAGGCCACAGCCATGATGATGCAAATATTTTATATCTTATTTATTTATTGCACTCTACTGAGAGGCTGAAATAAATTATTAAAATAAAATGAATGCTCTTTTTTACATATATATATATATATTTTACGTGGAAACACAATCCTGAATATGCACTCTAAAACCCAGAAATTTAACAGATTACAGTTCAGACCCTAAATTAATCATAAATGTCTATTTTAAAATAAAACAAGGAATAGTCTGGATAGCAACCTGCATACAAACGTAAATGCTCATATAGGGCCAAATACACTGTGAATTACACTATGGAGTGAAGAGAAAGCATCATGGTGTACAAAAGAAAGAACCAAGTGAATCTCTTAGCAATCACAGACTCTCTCAGCTGTTCCTCAGTGATGGCAATGTCTGAAATGAAACTGTTTAAACAGTTTCATGAAGGAAGTAAGACTCTCGGTTTCATTGTTCACAGACAGACCAACTGAGCTTGCATCAATCGTGATAACACAGAAAATCTTGTATAGGCAGAAGGCCATATTCCTGCTATCTTGAAAAAGGCAAATGGGAACTGAAGACTGCAAGCCAATGTCAATTTTGTCCACCTAGGACAGTAAGGTCAGACCTCTAGAGGGATCTGTAAAACTCACAGTAAATGGAGGTATTATTTATAAGTTATTTAAAACATACCTGTATGTCTTGCAGTCCTCTTTGCAAGAAATGATTGCTGCCAAGTCATTAGAAATGCAACACTAGTGTTGTTACGTGATCAACTCCTGGAATTGTTTTCTACATTTTTTCTTAAGTGAACTACAGAGTAATTAATTCAATTGGTGGAGCTAAACAGGCAAGGTTACCTATAACATGGTGGTCTCAATCCACATGAGCTTGAAGGAGGGGACCACACCTTCTAAAATCCATTAAACAAATCAAATTACTATGCAGGATTCACCATAGGAACATCACAGCAGTGTGAGCATGTTTAAACAATTGTATTGTGGTACACACATAGCAGCAAGGACATAGCAAACAAGCAGCAGCAGTAGGTCAGAACATGCAATAATGCAGTGGCTTACACCTGCCTTTTCACTGATCTGAGGGAGTGAAAAACATTGAATTTACACTCACACAAAGAAGGCACTATAGGTACTATGTGACTTATGAACAACCTTTGATACAAGATGTAGTAAAATTAGGTTAAAGCCAGGCTTTGTTCTTCCTTAAGTGCAGTTTTAGGAGGGAAAATAACACAGGAAGATGAAGAATAAAGCTCCGTTTTCACAGCAGCAGGACAGGTGAGGTTCGGAAAGAAGCACTAAAAACTATGTGTGGGAATTAGGAGATAGGATAAAGCAATAGCTTACTCCCTCTGCAACCATTCACCCACCTCTTTTTCCTATTTTTCAACCAGAGTGGTGAGAGCTGTGGCTGCAGAACACCCACCTATAGTATAACCATCCGTAAGCGAGCACTGGCTGGGTTGATGCCAGAACAGTAAAAGCAGCATTCACTTAGTATTTTTTAAGCACTTTATATTGTACAGAGCCCTCTAAGGAAGATTGATTTCCATAAAGCCCCATTTCCATCTGAAGGTACTGATGATGCCATAAACCACAACAGTTTCTCCACTCAAACCCTGCAGTGGAATTTCAGACTCACCACAAGAAGCCCACGTCTTAGCCAGGGCTCAAGGAATACAGGCATGTACTGCAAGGCATAGTGTTAGGTCAGCCTCAGGATTGAAGAGCAATAAACCAAGATAACAGTGTCCAGCTTCAAAATAATTATGCACACATGCACGCACACACATTTCATGCATTTTGTCTACATTTCCTAGAGAACTCTACCTATTATTTAAAGTGCTTTGATCATCACTCTACTACTGCCCAGATAAAAGCTCTCTACTCAAAGATGGTGAGGCAGAATTCTCTGAAAGAATTATAAAAAAAGTTTCTTGGACTGTATTATATCTGAATGTTTTGGTGGGTTTTTTTGCGTATACAACGGCTTCTTACAGTGCTCGTCTGTTACTTCATTTTTCTGGCTTGGATTTTGTGTTGTGTGTGACTTGACTGCTATTATATTTGAACTGGAGTAAGAAAAACCGTCCTTCTCTCCTGTGCCATACAGGACTTTCAAACAAGACTAAACTAATTGACAAAAGAAGGAAGAAAGGGGGATGGGGTATGTCATGTTCAAGATAAACTTCAGAGAAAATACAAGAGAGTCACAATCCACTTCATGTATTTTAAAATTATTTAGTGTCTGTATGACGTTATTATCAGGAGAACCAACCTCATTTAGAGTCCGAGCACAACACTTACGACACTTAAAGAGACACCATAGCTGAAGAACTTGCACTCTGATGACTCCTTCCACTACACCCAATCAACATATATAAGCTCTTGTTTTAGTTTTGAAAATATACTTTTCAAAGCCCCTGATGAAGCCTCAGTGATGCAGGGCTCAGCAGAAGTACGTAAGTGTCCCCTGAACCTCAGGTGTAGCTGCTTGTCAGGAACGCAGCTGCTGGTGACATCTGCCTCACCAGGGACTGAGCGCTCCACTGATTCAATAAGGCTACACAAGTGCAACAGGCCTTGATGTCAGTTACATGGTTTTACATACCTACCATGTCAGTGGTTCTCAGCCTCCCTGGGAATTTATTCAGATATAAGTGTATTCAGCCTGTAACAATGTCTTCTACCTGCCAGAGAGCTAGAAATATTCCCATCTACAGTGCATGACTGCTGGTGTTTTATATGTTGGGAGGGGGAGGGGAAGAGAGAGAGAGAGAGAGAGAGAGAAGGGGGGGGAGAGAGAGAGAGAGAAGGAGAGGAGAGAGAAAGGGAAAGAAAAAGCGGGGGGGAGAGAGGGGGGAAGCAAAAGAAAAAGGGGGAGAATGAGAGTGACAGGGAGAGAAAGAGAAGGAGAGGGAGAGGACACTTTTCTAGAATTTCTGTTTCACCCCCATTTTATAAATTTCTCTAGGAATAAATCCACCTACATACCTACTGCACTTTGTCCAAAAACTGTTTAGAAACTGCTGGAAGTATAGAACAATGACTTTGTCTGAACCATAGTGCTTAACACATCCACTTCCTTTTCTCTTTTATTTAAAAGAGCTCATATTCAAAATTCAAAATTTCAGTCTTGCACATTTGCAATAATTTTATCTTGACTTAGACAAGCAGCCAGTGCAACTACTTGCTGATGTAAAACTGCTCATGTGGGTTATGCTTATGCAACTGGGGCCCAAATCAGTTAATTTCTAGATGCAGATATGAAATACAGACAACAGTTAGGAAAAGGCATGAGTGCTGGAAACATGGAGATTAGATTTCTGTATACTTCACACACTGAAGCTGGGTATCAATAGAGAAAAATGCTAACAACATTAGTGACCTTCAACGCCCTCTTACACCCCATTATTCACTGACAAAATAACACAGAGAGTTTTTACTGTGTTGCAGCCTCTTTTTTTCTGTGTGTTTCTTTAATTCTGATGATATTGTCAGTAAGTGTATTATTAAAGGCTGGGTTTTTTTAAAGTAACTATGTTATCTATGATGCAAGTTAAAGTTAATTTGGAATAAGCGTACCTACACAAAATTGTATCTCTCACCATTAACACTCTGTCCAGATGTGCAAACGTTATCAGATGCTGATACAATGAGGCATCCAAGCATATTGTTTCTGCTGTTGTTATTCACAATAGACAGATAAATAAAAAGTAAGTCCTAATTTCAAGCAATAGCTGTAAAACATCGTCCTCACAGAGGCAGTCACCTCAAATCATGCAATAATTAAGAAACAATGCAACTTTTTGCAAACATTTTACAAAAAATTCTCACAAAATCATGCAATACTTCCAGTATCTATACAGAGAACTTGGTAGTAGTGTAGGAATCTGGACTGCTTAGCAATAGGAATGAAATCTCTTGGTATTGGCTCTCATGCATACACAGCAAGACCTAGTGTGAAAATAGAGTGGCAACCATAAATGCCACCTGAAAACCTTACCATTAGAAGGGTTACGCGCCAAATGACCCAGTAGTTAAAAATTTAACATTTTGAAAAGAGAAGGAAAGTAGTAATCTACTGTCAAAATGATGGAACATGAAAGAATCTACCCTGGCTTTTGTCAGTTTTATTGGCCATCAGTTCGTGGGGACAGAAAGGACACATTGCTTTTCTTACCATTCACTAGTGACTCCACATAACGTATGTAAAGGCAATGAAAGCACAAGAACTACGAAGGCACTATACAAATGTGCAGAGGAGAAGTGCAGCAGGAGCTCTCCTTTCTATCAGCTGTAAATGGAAGGAGTTTGGTAGGTCTGAGAGTGACTCAAAGATTAGATTACTCATGTTAGAAATCTAAAGTGTTGGACATGTTTTTGAAAACGCATCTAAAGGTTGAACTCATAGGAATACATTTGGTCTGCTGCGTATATGGTGGTCACCAACTATATATATATATACACAAAGCAAACTGATCCCTTTCCTCTGCAGTCCAAGCTGAGATCCCTTTGAAAGTGTGACCCTTGATATCCATTATTTCAGTGGTGCACACTCGTGATTCATAAGCATTACTTGCATTTTTTGCATATGTCAATAGAAAACAAGAATACAGTTGCACATACATACTTTTTGTAAATTCCTCCAACTTTTTTTCCTTTAATGATTTTTTTTTTCCCCTTTGCAAGCCCTAGGACAGGTCTGCATCTTCTGAACCAAAACATTAGTGAAAAGGTTTGGTCCATGAAGATGATATAAGTGATTCTAGTTAGACATCTTACCCAGACTTGGTATTTTTTTCATTGCCTTGATGGTTCATGTTTGATAGGGAGAATTATGGCATGTGGTGGGCAGAAAATAATTTTACTTCCACAGTTCCACTTAAATACTCCAAAAACGGTTGAGTAACAAATTGCAGAATTATGAAGCGTGTAGTACTTTGAAGAATTTTATAACCTATTATGTATCACGGAGTATTCTTTTATAAAGTGTTTTTTCTAACAACCTCAATTTTTTATTGTAAATAAATAAATACAGTAAATACTTACAAAACCTCAGAATAAATTCTTCTGATCTAGCTGAAATGGATAAAGTTTTCTCCCCTAGCATTCATTAATTTAATAAATAAATAAATAACTTGCTTGTTAGGCATAACATTTCTTTTGGTTTAAATAAGATAAGCAAGATAAGATTTCTCCACAAGTACAAGAAGAAAAGTAAGACTTCAAGACATGTTAAATACCGCATATTTAATTTAAAACAATGGATTTTGTCTTGCACCTCAATTAATTGTTAGATGTATTCAAATGACTAAAAAGTTTCAGATAATCCAAATGCATGTGACTTAAGCCATAGCTGAACCTTGCTCTGTCTCCATGAATAATATTTCTGGGGTAAACCAGTTCAGTTGTATTCACTGAGGCTCCCCATGTTTGTAAATGCATACTGGGTCAGACCTTCCCAGTTCCTTGCTATCGACTGTTTCTTCTGCTATCTGTCTGAACATGGATTTCACTGAATATGGCTAAACGAACTTACTTACTTCCTGTGGATAAACCAAGTTAATGAGAATGCTTAAACCTGATATTGGGAGATCGCTCTCCCTACAGCAGTTGGTACCTTGCTGTAATTAGGATTAGTTTCAAATATCTATTTTTTTTTTCTGGTAATATACTATTTGTGATGCAAGAGAAATAAAACATCCTACAAAACCAGTAACTAAAACAAAAATTGGTATCAAACGGAATCAGTCATTTAAGTAGTGAATGATTTATGGATATGTTAGGGGGATACCCAGGATATAGTTCTCTGTGCAGACATAAAATACAGTTTTATTTAGTATAGCATCTTTCAAACAAGCTGTATCCTAAAATGCTGCACAGACTTATATCCTAGTGTTACACTGATATTGTAAATTACAGCAGAGGGAGAAATTAAGAGGCACAGGTAAAAGGACTGATTTCAGCCGAGACCTGAAAAGAAATAGAGACGCCAACAAAGCATAGACTGTATCTAAGAGCACAAGCTAGAGAGGAAAAAGAGCTTGTATGAGCCATGACAAGCAGCCTGTGGTGGGAGATAGAGGAAGTCAGCTGATGATGAGCTGAGCCAGCAGAGAAAGGGCTGGGGATACAGTGGTCAAATTTTGCCACCACACATAAAAACCTGCAGTCTCTACTGCGGTAGACAAGAAATATGTGTGAGCATCCGAGGCCAGAATTTGGCTCTCTCCTCTGATTCATACTGGTATAAATTGTGAACAATTCTGTCATCTTCAAAGGAGTTCAAACAATTTTTTTCTAGTATAACTGGACTTAAAACCTGACTTTTGTGGATCAGTCTGACTGAACTTTTGTTGTGTTGGGTTTTGTTGTTGGGTTGGGTTGGTTTATGAATAACCATCTATTTAGTCTGTGGCAAATTCTGAAGGGAATGCTAAATGGACAACAAGGGAAGGTTGGTCAACATGGTTGCAGTTTTTCCATACACATATTATAATATAAAAGCAATGCTACATCCTGGAACAGGTTGGCAGAAAAATCATTTAATAAACGTGACTGAGAAGGTCCCTGCCCTTAAGTTCAAATCCTGTAAAAGGTAATTTTTCAGGTAAAGTCAGTGTAAGAATCATTCTGTCTCACAAAACTGTCACAGATTCTCACTAAAATTAGCTAAATCAGGCAATGAGTAGAAATTCAAGTTCTTAAATGAAATGGAAGTTAACAGAGGCTTAATTAAGAAGATACAGAGAAGGCTTTCCTAGGTTTAGGGTTTTTTTATTATGATGTCTAATACCACACCCTTCTTAGCTCATAGACAGCAATGTGTTTGAAAGAAATGTCAAGTTATTTCAAGGCTCACAATATGTTGCTATGGTGCATGCTGCCGAAGAGAATAAGCTAATGGGCTCTCTCTTTAATGTGATTAGAGCTATTATTGACATAATGCCAGGAAGACTTAAAACCATTAGCATTACGCTACAGCTCACTTCAGTCACTACTCAGATTTAGCATTTGATCCACAATTTTAATTTTGCTCTGCTCTATTCAGGGCTGCATTACACAAAATGCATAATTAAAAGCTGCTGTGATTCTCTCTACTTCTCAAATTAAAAACATAGCAAACATTTGTAGTTCTAATCCACTAGAAATTAATAAATCAAACATTGTCTTTTATCCTCATTCCTCAGTGCAATTCAGGATGCATGTTGGGAATATTTTACCATGCAACAGAGAAAACTACACTAAGAGCCACTGTTCAAAAGGGAAGAACAGTCTCTAAAGCCTGCACTGTACTGCAGTGAGAACCTGGAGGACAGCAGAATACTGATAACCTCGTGATTCCTAAAGTTATACCAGGAGCTGTTTCTCAATGCCATCTCCTTATAAACCCTTTAAATTCACTTTCCTTTGTTAGCTTTTTCAGTCACTAGAGAAGAGTAAAGCTATGGGTGGTCTTGATTTTGCAAAATCATGTATCTTTTGAGTTTAGATTTTGCAAACAAAATACAGGAGTACTGGTGATCCTAAGAAAATGTACGAATTGGTTCATGTTGCACATCAGCCCAATAATCATAACTCATCATTTCTCCTTAACATACAGATAGGCCTTCTAACAAGAATTAAGGCATACTGCACCTACCTTCTACAGTCTGCCAGTGCTTCCCAATCTCAGTGTCAAATTGTTTCATTATAAATGATGCAGGCCAAACTAACCAGTTAGGAAGTTAGAAGCATTCATCTCAGCTTACTAGAATTGTATGCCAAGTGAAACAGTATTCACATTTTGCTTGCTCTTATTTCTTCCCCAGATCTTTCCATGAACAGTAGACATGAGTGCAGTTTTTTGTAAGAGGCCTTTCATTTTTACTGTAAAGTTAAATGTTGACAGTGCAGGTGGCAGCAGAAAAAGTTTTAAAAATTCCATTCCTCCTGTGAAAAAATACATAAAACAGAAAATGCTAATTGCATTTACATTTTTTTTTTTATCACTTGAGTGGTGTAAAAAGGCTTCAGTAAAAACATGGTTCAGGCATAACAATAGATTTTAAACGTCCTGATAATAATTTTTAGCATTGGCTCAAAAGTTCACTTGCATGATACAGTAGAAAGAGGTTGAATCCTAAAGCTTTAGATTCAAATTAGAGATTGTAAATGTGCACATGTATAAAGACAAGTACCAAAAGTACAGGCATATACTAGCATCTGGATTTTACATAAACAGTAGAAATCTAATTCAATAGCAACTAATTAGGAATTCAAAATTAAGGCTAAACCGACACATTTTAACTATTCTTCAGTGTTAAGAGTTATTCTAGTATTTATCACTGCTCAATTACTTAAGCAATCCAATTGCTGATGGCACAACTGCCATTCCAAAGACAGCTTAAAACCTATATACTAGACAACTGGACTATTTTGTAACAAAGCAAAATTTGAAGACTGAAGCAGGTATTAAAATCTGACATCTCTTAAACACCTAGATGATTTGCTTCAGCTGCAGCTTATCTCCCATTTTTCAGCAATGGGAGCCTGGGTAGACACTGACCTAATGCTACTAAAACTATATAGCATCTTGATCATCTTGTTATCTTGTGGATCAGAAATATAGATCATTCCATCTCACCCCTCACAAACATCGTAACTGTAGAGTGTTATTTTCCTAAAATAACAGCTTGGTTTAAACTTGGGTTTTTTTCCACTGTAGTTGAACACTCTCATGAACTGGAAATTTCTTTACTGAAACATTTCTCTCTAGCACATAAATATACTTTGTGCTATTGCTCAAGCCTGATAGGATCCAAGTTGTTTTAGGGGTTGTTTGTTTTTTTTTTAAAGAGAGTTAGATCACAGTTTTTGCATGTCATCATTCCTTCGTAAGCTCCACTATATAAAATCACAAACAACTTTTTGTTAAAATACTACGCAAAATACTGCTAAACAAATATGTAAAGTTAAGATTACAACAGGAAGAAATTTGTTTATGAAAAATATGTAACAAGACATGTATAATTAATTCAAATATGTATTAGGAAGCTAAGGGAAGCAATCATTTAAGACACAGCCTATCAATATTTACATACAGTTAGCTCTTCTTAAGTCTCTAGGAAGAGTTATTAAGCCATGGCTATATGCTTTGCTAAAGATTTTACTAAATTATGACATGCTAAAATCATTAGGGGTCAAATCTGGTCTTAATGAAGCCAGTGGAAACAAGTGCATACCCTCAGACTTGCCTTGGATTAACACAGAAGAGCAAGCTTGAACCTGAGCCCTTCCTGAATCCAGGCCTAAATGCACACTTTTCTACTGTGTGCCTAAACCATGTGTACCCTTTTCTCCTGCGTAAGTGAGCCCGTGTTTGTTTGGCCTGAGCCAAGTACCAGAGAGCATATATGACAATTTTGCATGGGCCAAAGTAGGAAGAAAAAGTCCTTCTGGGCCCCTGCCAAGAAGGGTTCAACGTCAGATGCACTCAGGCCTGACAGCAGTCATTGTGCTTTCACCTGCTGTTGGGTCACCAAACAAATGAGACATGGCTTCAAAGCTTTTGTTTTCTTAATGCTGTGCGCAAGTACTGGAAGACTTTAAAAACTCAAATTTTATATAAATGTTTCCATGTAAAAGGTCTCCATATAACACTTTATTTTCACTGAATTTAAAAACTAGAATCTTCTGTGCTTTAATCAACAAAAATCTAATCTGATTAGATTCAAACCTCTCATTATTCAAAAGCACTCAAATTTCTTCTAATTTTCAGCTCATATTCATTCTGGGAAAATATTAGTATTTTCAAACTATCACAATTTATTTTTTCCAGACTTAAAAGGGACTGACATAGGTTTCATACTGCAATTTTGATTGCAATATTCCCTATGAAGAGACTGCTGAGCTTCATAAATATAAAAATCTTCTGATGTTTGAAGTCCTTATTGAAAATTCAAAAGGAAGTAATTTCCTCTACGAGGACACATGGTGACGTGTCCTCCTATGCTCTTGTCCAAGTAGTACTGATATTTGTGTGCAAATAATGAAGTACAAGGATGTATGCCAAATGTATTTACCCTTTCTCTGATAACAATCTTTACCATCATTACCGTCCATTTCCTTACCAGTATTGAATTAATGGGTTTGGATAAATCTTCTGCCAAATGTATCATACAAAACCAATTAGGAATTCTTAAAGGATCAAAAGCATCTTCTGGTCCCAGTGAGTCTGTACCCACTGGCTGGCAATATGGTTAATAAACATTTTAAAAGTAAAGCAATGAAAAGTAAAGCAATGAAAGTAAAAATGAGTGTGATCTCTGGAATGAAATACTACTGTCAATAAGGCAAATGAGAGAGATTTATTTCAAAATCGTGTTCAATCTCAGGTTCACAACATACCTAGTCTTCTTGCTTACCCTCTCTCAGTGAACCAGATTAGGTTCTTAAATCAGGTCCAGTCCAGTCCAGAGCACCCCTCAACACCATGACTGTGTATGAAGAAGAGGTCTGTGTGGAGGGAGCTGCAGTACCTGAGCTATGGGCACAACCGTGTCTACTGCTATAGGAAAGGCAAAGAAAAAGTCAGTCAGCCCATCCCTGACTAAGACAAAAATAATGTAGAAATATCTTGAGATTTCATACAGACAAAAAATAACTATCATGTTGGCAAAGTGAATGGCAATGCAGATAAATAATAGATTAATTAACAAGAGATAAGTACAACTCAATAGCGTAATAACCTTCCTAGGCTGCACCCCAGTATCTCTGACCTGCAGTGAACTAATTGCAGGTCTACTTGAATCCTAGAAGTGTCTCATAAGATAAAGTATAAATATAATAGCAATACTGTAATTTATAAACTTTTTGTTCCTCATTCCTCTCCCTATTTTTGCTCCTGCTGTTGTACCTCTGTTTCTTCACACTTCAGCTATGTCCTGGCCACCTACTCCCTTCTACCAAGCAGAATGACTGACCACACCTTTCTACACCAAATGTACTAGGCCTGAGACACTCTTCCCAAACTTGCCAGGATAGCCACAGAAATGTGGCAAAACCAATAAAAATCGTGTACTCATTCATAAAATGGAGGGTCACCACAGCACCTGACTGCATTATGGCGTGCTTCCATTCAACCTCTGTTAACACCAATTTCCTTACAGAGACCCGTGGCTTGCATTTTGTTTAAAACACTGAAATTCTGCAAGCCATGGGAACTACTAAGTCTGAGGTGCATCTCACTTGCAGACATGTAAATATGAGTTGTTACTGATTTGTATCAGCACAAGGGAGAAACGAATCAGACTGGAAATATGTGGAAGATGAAAAAAAAAAAACCCCAAACTCAGAACACTCAGGCAGAAAGAGTCTAAATTGCTGCCTTTTTCCTGGATAGTCTATTACTTAATCTCTGATTTTATCCTTCAGTGAACACAGAATGTTCTGCTTAAAAACATCTTTTAATGCAAATTATAAGATGAAAGGACTGTTAGATGTAATAAGTGTAGATCATCTCCTGTACAGGTGCTTTTTAGCTGAGGAAGCACAAGACCTAAATTAGCCACATGGATGCTGGTAGACTGTACCAGAGCACATTGTAAGGACGCAAGCATGGTTTTGTACCACAAAAATGATCATATTATGTATTACAATAAATCTGCTTTTGCAATAAGAAAAAAAGAGCTTGTTACTTAGTGTAAGGGAGAAGAAACACCATTCCCGGGCTATTGACAATTACTGGCTGAGCTAAGCAGGACAAAGCTGAGGGCACAGATGAAGACACAGAAGGTTAGTTTTCTTCCACTATAGGGAAAATAAAAGCATGATACCCCAATATTAGTAGTGTGTGTGTGTACGTTTATACATCCTCATATACTAGAAGAACTTATCTTACTATAATGCATGAGGTGGGACAGGTTTTCAACTCTCCTGCCAGCCCCTCTGTAAAGGTAAAGCTATATAATGAATTGTTTTTCCGTTTAGAAAAAAAAAAATAAAGGGGAAATTACTCATGGTGTTCGGTGATGACAAAAGGGAATTAAAAAACCCCCAGCTTTCTCACATGGGCTAAGAGCATTTTTCCATGTTTAAATTCCCGGACTCCAGTCACAATGAGTACGTGAATGTTTGGTGCCAGTGTAAGTTAGCAGTAAGGGAAAGTTCAAATGAACTAGAGGTAAAACTGATTGGAATCAGACCCTGGGTAAGACCCTGTATCATTTGTACTCAGCTCAACAGAAACCAATGAAATTGCATTGCAGAAAGCAGTAACCTGTCTGATGAGAACGAGACCCAATCCGTGGGCAGGTACCAAGCATGGCACACACAGCTGTACTGAAAATTTGTCTGTGATGACCTGCAGTATCTGCTGCTGCTGTGCCTCAGCTCTGAGGTTCTCCTTTTAAAAGATGTTGCCAATCATACTCAATTATGCCAGATTGCTGGATTATGCTTATGACGAACACACAAAAAAGACCCCTAGCTTTAAAGATCATCTTTGGAGGTGTACCACTAGCTCTCTGCTGCAGCAGAAACAAAAAAACCCCAGCTTTATAATAAGGCAATCAAAAACCACAGTCAACATGCAAAGATAAGCAAGTCCAGTGCTAAGCTGTTATCAGCATACATTTGTTAAAGGCTACATTATTTTAAGCTCATAGCACACTATCCACACTACGCAAAATAGCAAGTCTGTATTCAGTTTTCTTCACTCTTCCAGACAGAACTGTCCTTCTGAGATAGTCCCCAACAAGATGGATAAAATTTTACATGAATTAACAATTAACTATTACTATACAATGCAAGGAAAATAGGGAAAATCAAATCCATAATAGTCAATGAAGATTCCAACAGCTGTTTATTCACAATATTAATTTTCTTGTACTTACACGTATTTTTAAAATCATATATGAAAATAAATGTACGAAAGTACTTTTGATATATATAGGTAGTCCTGTACTGACTGTATATTTTCATCGCTGTTAGCATAGGCATGCCCAAATTCTGAGCTTGGGTCTCTGAGTGTTACCATAATTTAAATAATAAATATTAAAACCACAGATAGCTATAAAAAAAATCTACAGCAAGTTACAATTAAATGTGTTGCCAGTTAGCTGTGCGGGACACTAACAAAAAAAGCTACAGAAAGGAGACTTCAACAATATTTTTTAAAACCACAAAACCCAGTTAATATAATAAGCAGGTAAAAGTGGATTTATTGTATTAGAAGCAAAAGATCAGTCAATTGTAAGCAAAATACAGTAGTTCTGGTCTCAGATGGGTTTTCAGTAGGTTTGCAATGTATCATATACAGGTCAAAGCAACATGTTTGTCTACTTGCTCTCACCCTAGAAATACTGAAAAGGCCAGAAATACTAACCTGAAAAAGTGAAAAAGTTTGCTATCATAATGCAACAAAATTATTGCAGTAACACCACCACCAACGAATCACAGAACATCAGCTTTAATTCTTTCCTTTTGTATAGGTGACTGATGATGTGTCAGTGTACATGTGCGTACCTACATTTTTTGCAGTCTACATCTTCACTCCTCCACTCAATCAAGTAGGTGATGAGACATGAAATTTTAGTGGCTGTGAAACTATGGTCTGTGTCAGACTATAGGATTTGCTACTTCTGTTACAGTTTGGACATTTTTAAAAAAAACAGACAAAAACATGCTGAGAAGAACAAAGTAAAATATTTACTGCTGGCTGTTAAACTACATCCTTCAAGTTAAGGCTAATGTGCTTTCCAATATGGGAACATTACCAAGGGGTCAGCATTACAGCATTAAAATTTTAGAAACCAGGACTCTCAGGAGCAGTCCATGGTCTTACAAGCAAAGGAACAGAAATAGAGTGATGGAGCCACTGAACCACAAACAGTAGTTTTTAAGTGAAAAGTCATGCAAAGGTACAAGGGCCTCAGGTCTCTGGTGTAACAGGTACATCTACGTCTGCCTATCAGCTCACTCAAGTGCTATTAAAGGCCAACCAATCCATCTGAGTGGGCCCATTTGCTCCTTGCAGGTACAAATGGCTATTTGCTGTACATATGCGATTACACACTCACTTCCTTTGCCCTATGCTAACAGCATGTAAAACAAAAAAGTGCCATTTTATGTACACAAAGGCACTTATCTGGGGCCCTTGGGCTCTGAATACAAAGCACTCTGAATAGATTGATGGTACTGCGGTGGGGACAAACAGGAAATGGACAACTGTGTATTTCCCAGGTTAATAGCGTAATGATTCTTTATTACTAAAAAACTTGTGCACTTCACCACCTTTTGCTACTCATTCTTCCACAGTAGAAAGATATGCTATATGCTATAATGGAAAGCAGCCAGCTTCTATTCAGGCAAAGGATACCGAGAAAAGTCGAAAGTGTCAGGGAGGGATTCTGGACTTTTCTCCAGATTGCTGTTATCTTATTTCTCTGCAGTTTCTGTTATTGCTGACTTAAATCTACCAATGCTTAACTTTTTTTTTTTTTTTTCTTAGTTTAGGGTACAATACATGAAACCTTTCTAGCAAAGGCTGGATTCTATCCAGAGTTTCCAGTTCCTTAAAAAATACACTTAAATGTAATTAGCAAAAGCTTAGGTGACACATACACTGGATGGAGTATTTCATCCATGAACCTCCAGAGACTTGTGCCTGAATTGCATGCACCATAGCAGGTGCAGTGCGTTTTACTGCTTGTATCAGCTAAGATCCCTGGTGAAAACCACAGCAAAGCAATTCATTAAAAAAAAAACCAACAAAAACCCAAAACCTCACACACAGTAATGCCTACACTTTCCTCCCTGCTTATCTCCTGCAAACACATAGTATTTTTCTCTTCAGAAAATTAATCTACACAGAAGAGCATCAGGCCTGTTAAGAGTGTCACTCCACATAAAGAGTATGATCTGTGCTAAGATTCAGGCTACACTTTTTAAAGGATGAGGCATTCACAGACGTTGCTACACAGACAGAATTTTTTCTCATCCTCCCTCAAATGTGTTTGTTACTTAAATGAAATATCAGTGTGAAAGGTACTCTTAGAAATATACTCTGCATATCCTTGCCATAAAACACCAACACCATCCCCCTACCAGGCAGTATTAATAAGACTAGCAATGTAAGCTCATAATTTGTGCTCTTTATTGTCCCTTGGTGACTCACACTCCAAACACTCAGGTAGTTCTCAGCATTTTGAAATTTGGCTTTGTGTTAAATTTTGAACAATATCTGCCATTTTACACCTCAGAGCTCAGAGAAGGCAGCACAGTAGTTGGTGTACAGATGTGACAGAATGTTTTTATTCCAGGAAAAAAGCTCCCTGTTTTTGACACACTGGAAAATGTACAGCCAGAGAATGCTTGAGGCAAAGATGCCACACCGGCCTTACATCTGTCTGCTTTCATTTGTCTACAACTGTGCTTATAGATAAAACAAGCCTTCCAGATGTCATCACAAGCAGTGTTCATATGCTGACTTCACTGAGATGCTATTGTTTGCTGCCAGCATAACAGAGTTGTAAAACTAAAATATTTAAACTCTGTGCTACTCAACACAACTTTGAATGTCACACAAGATCTTATTTCAGGATTAATTAATGTACGCCCCAATAAAATAATCATGTGTTAAAAAACAGAGCTAGCTGGCATATACAGTACGCTGCCCTTTTTTTTTTTTTTTTTTCCTTTTTAAAGACACTGTTCACATTCCTGGAAATACAGTGGAGCTAAAGAAGTTGCCCATAAGGGAAAAAAACATACACCCTCCATATGTTTGAGGAGAATGGGTGACTATATCTATACAGTGTGTGGTAACATTTTGTATATTGCACATATTTTAGCCTGTCCTGATTTCTTGGAAGAAGGATTGTTACTGAAAACTAGCAGATATATTTTAGAGGAATATCTTGGTCTACAGTGGTTGTCATTAAATCTTTACTATAGCCAGTGGCAAAAAATTAACATTATTCCAGAATTCATGGGTTTTCCTATATCAGGTCTTGTGAACACTGCAGTATCATTAATTACTTGCAATCACAAAACTGCAAAAGATTTCTCTGGGTGACCATTCTGCTACAGAACTTCTGATCAACTACACTTAGTTAAGTTAAAAGAACATTAATTAAAAATTTGGCGTTTTAAATTTCTCCAGCTGTTTGTATAGAAAACAAACAGACATTTTCCTCCCCAGATATTTCTGATCTCTGGTCCAGAGTCTTTAAACTACTGTTTCTGTTGAGTAATTTGAAGATAACCAGAGAAAGCAAAGTTTTACCACTGAAAATACCTCAGTTTCACTTTCAGACATTTCTTGCTCTTAATGAAATTATAATCTAGGAATTTTAAAATCTTTCATGCATTACTTTTGTGAAAATTATCCTACTGGACCACATATACATTCTATCATGCCATACTGAAAGTGTTCCATTATCTCTATGATGAAAGGTTTAATATCTGAAAGTTTTGAGTATTAACTCTTAGGTTTGCAGTAGGTTTGCAGACAACCACATGAAGTTTGTAAGCTCTCCAGAGCAAATTGTTTTGGAAGACATTTCATTTCTAAAGAGCAACATAGCACAGACTATACAAACTCTGAGACCCAGCTAACTGCTGGTGAAGAAAATTCCTACCTTCTGAGAAAGTCTACATAAACTTAATCTTACTTTTACAAGGATTGTGGTATAAAATGTAATAAGCTCATAGTGGCCAATGCATAGGTTGCAATAGAAAGAGAACTGTAAAGCTTGCTTGACTGTAAGTCTTGAAGAAGGCTTCTTAAAATTTCTGCCAGCCTTTGCTCAGATTGGAAGAGACTGCATCTGCAACTTGGTAAAATCCACAGAGGATATTTTCAGATCCCCTAACTTTTATGAGACAAATAATTTTTACTCTAGGAATTTATATACTCTTCCAACACACCTGAAGAAACCTGTATGCTCTAAGGTTCACATACTGTAATTTGAAATCAAGGAATATGCATGTTCAGTTGATAAAGCTACCAGGGTTTTAAATGCTGAGGGAAACAACAGGGCATGACCTACCTAATAAAATTGTATTGTACATTCTCACTTGATCAACTGAAGGGTGAACACAGTCACATGGCTTATCACTCATTGCAATTAGCATTATAGTTCCTTTTCTTTTTTTTTTTAAAGTTCCTTTCAAGAAAACCACACCCTAAACCAGTAATTTAGTCAAACAACAGAAAGCAGTTGAGAACTCACCAGTTTCTAGCAACAAAAACCTAAAGAAAGATACAGATAAAATAAAAAATTACAACGAAATTAAGATGTGAATCTTCATTTATTTACATCAGTATTGTTAAAAGATCGCGGTCATAATGCTAAAAGCATACACAAGTCAAAACTTCCGAATGAATCTAAATACAAATATTTGAGGGTGAAGACACTAAGACTCACTGTTAGGATACAGAATTCCATGTGTACTGCAGAACTTTGCACTCCAGTTCACTCATCCACTAACAGTGAGAAACATCTTGCTACTTGTCATCCATGTGTACTTCAAAAGAACCCAGAGCATGTAGCCCTCATTCCATCATGAACTGTAGAGCTGATTCAGTTTACTGTCTGGAATATCCTATGAGTATTTCATTTAACTGCTGCGCAAAATTCATACCATGGTTCATACAGCAAGCCATCAAATAGCTTCCAGGATTTTCAATAATTTCCAACTCCAAAGTTTCCTAAATCGGTAATTGTAATTTTATAGAAAGAAAACATAAATTTTCTTGGGTATCTAAATATACACATGCACACACACACGTATTTACATACAGGAGTCAGAGGGAAGACTATTTGTAAATAACCTGTGAATGCCTTCACCTTTTCTTGTAATAGATAGCTCTTATTTGAAGATACTGTATAGCACTTCCTCTATACTTCGGGGTAAAATCTTTATAGTTATTAAGTCACGTATACTACTTATTCAAAACCTACACATCGTGCTTGATCGCCATTTGATCCAATAGATCAGAACCAGACACACTGGTCTCAGGTCATCTCTCACAATTTTGCTTCAAACAAGAAGCTCCACATTGTAATCTTAAGCAGCACTAAATATACATATCTGATTACAGAGCGTAGCAACAGAAGGACTTAAGGAGCTTTCAGAGGGATATACCTGCATTACGCTTTATAACACCTGCTAGCTGTTCTCCCCGGCTCACAATTTTCAAATTTTACTTTTAGGGAGTAATAACAATCTCCAGAGCTGCACAGGAGTAAATTAGGAGCTCAGTAATTGGCCTTCTTTAAAACTGAATTTTAATGCCATTCTTCAAAAATATAGGGTGTCGTCATCAGCAAGCCTGACTGTAGAGGCAAACAGCATTTGGTCCAGAGAACATACTCTGCTCCACTTGCAAGGACAAAGCAATAGCCAGTTGACTTGGGAATCATCACAAGGAAAACTACAAGAATCAGGGGGAGTAAAGTTATCTCTGTCCTAAACAGCTGCTACTGAAAGCAGGAGGTAAAGAATCAAGGGACATGCCTATCAAGAACTAAAATGCCTATCTCAAGATTATTATAAAAGACATGGGAAGAAACTGTAAAAAGGCCTGGAAGGGCCTTAATTTAGGGGCCTAAACCTCACTAATAATGAACAGGATATAAACTCTTAAGTGTCTAAATCACTTCTGAAAATGAAACTCAAGCTCCCACTTATGCATTTTTGAAAATACTATTAAAGGACTCATTGGCATAACCATTCACAAATACTCTCATCTAGAGCTTGCAGACTGTACCTGTGAAGTAAAATGTAAGGGCAAAATTTTTTATACCTTTTTAGGCTAAATTGACCTCTTTCAAAAGAAAGAAAGGAAAGAAAAACCGGAAAGAGGGGCAGGGTCCATCTGAGAACTGTGGAACGAAATTCATACTCTTCATACTGACACACAGAGCAGAAATGCTTATGCTCACATGGTGGTGACTGCTAGCCACACGTGCTTTTAGTCATTGGCTCTTTATCTATGCAATATCGGTATCTTCAGGTATCACCCCTAATTAAGAACAGAATCCACTCACTTTCCCCTATTATTTGATCGGGAACAGTTGTGCTGCTGAAATTATCTTGCAGCTGGGATCCCTGATGCAATACCACTCTTACCCATGACTACCAGCACTCCCTCTGGTCTGCGAAACTGAATCTGTTGTTCCTGTAAAATTTCTGACCTAAAACGACCAGAATCCCCATGGTTACACTTACTATACCTGGTTCATCTAGTCGGTGGCCTAATGTATTCAGACTGTCTTGACTTACAGTTTTTAATACTTTATCTTACGGCTTCTAATAAAATCTGTCACACCCTTGATAACCTGTGCTCTTCCATGAACGAGTGCCTGTAAAAATACAAAGGTGCGTTCTGCGGCTGTAGTGAAATAATTGGTAGAAGGTAAAGTCCGTGCTGGAGCCACAACATCTTTTCCCTGCACCTTGCCTGAAACATTCTTATCTTTTTGGAGCTGATTTTGCTTAAGCCCTTTGAAAATAAATCATTCCCCAAAAGCACTCAAGATTTCCCCAAAGACTTTGTAAGGCTTCCTGCTTCATAGGTTTCCACTCCTTTGCTGTAAGGCTAATGCATTTTAGGGATGTTTGTTCTGATGCAAAGCTAACTTAGGAGTAAAAATAAACTACCAGCATTTACAATGCTGTTGGAAGGCAAAGAATGCCAAGTGCTAAACTTAAATTACCAGAGTTGGAGTCGTTCCTTAATAACCTTCTCTTTAGACAATTTTTGGTGTCTCAGAGGAAAAGACATTTAGAAGGAGTGTAATGATGAACATTCAATCACTTAAAAAACCAACAAAATCCCCAAACCTGCAATAGCCTTACATGAAGAAAAAAATAATAATTTTATGGGAGAAGATGATGGTATTCCACTTCCAGTTTGATGCATGAAACCAGAGGCAAATCATTGCCATTATTACTCAAGTGAGCTGTATGTTTATTACTCATAAGCCATCCTGTTTACCCTTCTGTGAACACTAGGAGCTACACTTAGCTTGTTTCAGGTATGCCTACCTCCACAAAGATTTTACTAGTGTTTACATAAATCAATATTTAAAAAAAAATATTGTAATATCCAGAAACAAAAACATTTTTGCATAGACTATTTAACCTGCAAGATCAGCAACTTGCTGATTAAAGAACATATCATTATCTTAGCATATATTCACTTATGTAAAATAATTATTTGGTTTTAAATTTTGCTCTGCAGACAGGGAATTCATGTTGCTGAAGTGCTAGTACTTCACACTGCACACGGAACCGCAAACAGAATTTTACTTTAGATCTGTATTGGAAGACAATTTCATTTTTAAAAAAATAACCCAATTTAACAATTCAGAAGTTCTCATATATATTTTATAAAAATGTATGAGAGACCTAAAAACCATGGAGAGTCATAACTTCGAGTTGGCTCATTTGTTTCCATTTTATTACAGCACTACATGGTAGGTATCAGATTCTTCACAGAAAGTAGCATCTTAAATCTTTATTCTAATCTGTTTTAGCAGAACTATATTATAGTTTAATACCACTTTGTCTGACTGATAAAATACCATTCAAATAAGACCAAAGAGAGCACTGAACCCCAACAGAGACCTATCCTGAAGAAAGCCACCACAACTATTACTTCAAGCTATCTTCAAAAATGACACTTTGTCTTTCTTGACAGGTAGGCTACTATATTCTATTCATTTCTCATTCTCTAGATGAACTTCTACTAGCTTTGTCTGAAGGCCACCACACAGATGTAAAATGCATTGTGTATAATGATGTCCTTTATTTTCGACAGACCAGGTTTTTATCTGGGGCCCTGTAATGAGGATATTGACAACTTCACAAAAACTCATCTGCAGCTGCTTGAGTATGTCTCAGCAGTAAGTTAAATGGTTGGGGTGTACTACTACAAGGAAGGGAAATAATCTGAGTAAATTATAGCCTCATACTATAGCCTAGATATAGCAAAAATTAGTTCCAGTTCTCTGTACCCCTGCCACAGCATTATCCAATCCTTCTAGCTGTGGGAAGGTGGGGAGGATGAAGCTCCAAAACTGCTCAGGCCTTGTCTCCTTTTCATTCAGATCAGAACTGAGACTTGCTTATACACTTCTGCTCTCTCAGTAACTGGCAAAACAGGAATTTCATGTATTGAAGAACACATCCGTTTCAAATGACTTAAAGAAAATGGGAACTATTGCACCATCTACATGGTCCTGTAAACCAAAAGGATGAAATGAAGAACATACAGGCATGTGCTCTCCACTGCCAGTAGTGTCTTGTTACCCACCCTGGTCCTCCAGCTATTTCCCCAAACAAACTTGATACCTCTTCTTAAGCCCTTCTGGCAATTATGGAGACAGAGAGAGCTTTAAAGGAGAGGGAAATAAGGGCTTCGGCTAAGTTAACTTCTGCAGAATGCAGATCTCTTTCTAAACCATGTGAGAAAGCCACAGCATCTGCTGTGAATCAGTTTTCCTTTCTTACACGTTGAAATAAATGCCTGACGCTGTGTAAGATTTTTTTTTTTCTGTCATCTTTTCTGCTTATTCATTTATTGTTCTTATTTACTGATTGATGCACAAGGTCCACTCGGCTGTTTTGGGTAACACTTTACAGGCTAAAAACAGCACTCAAATCTTATTACTTTTAAGTCTCATTTGCTCTGTCGTCTAGTACTCTTGGTACAGCTCAGCTACAATCTAATTCTTTCATCTAACTGCATATTGTTGTCTATAGAGCCACCTGCAGATCTGTCCTTTTTGCATGTAATCAGAAATTGGCTAACAACTATCCCCTCATGCGTTTTAAGCATGTTCTGTGAGTTCAAAGAGCTTTGTTCTGGCCTAGATTTCAAAAAGAAAAAAAACATTAACTCCTCCTCAAAATTCACAATTATTGATCAAAACCAGGTATACAAAAGAAATACAGGATTCGTATTTGCTTATATGCTGACATACGACAATCTTAAGAGTTGAGAGAGAAGAGAGTAGGCCTAAAAGGCATTTCTCAGTCATCACAGGTTTGAAATAACAGCATTGCCACGCAGCATTGTCTGAAGAGTTAATGTCACCGTGTAGGTTCACTCCACAACAGCTTCAGAATTTTCCAGGAGAAATATGGTAGATCTTTGTTCAAGTCAACTTTCATGCAGATGAATTTGGACAGACACTAGGTAACTATTACTACCAGCAACAACACTGAGAATGTTTAAGTTATTTAAATAACTCGAAGTAATCCATTGTACTACTGAGCATGACAACTTTCTTCCTTTGGATGGGTCTTTTTTTTTTGGTTGTTCTTCTAATCTCTAAAAGAGCTGCAAAATCATGAAATGAAGTTAATTAATTAAATCCTTTCCAACTTCTTTCTTCCAGAAAGTCATGGACAATTAAAAAAAAATATCACCAACAATATGCCAGCCTGTCCAGTCCAAGACCTGTGGGTGCACAAAATTAGGTGGGAGAAACTTGGACAAAGTTACGGCTTAGAATCTTCTCCCCATTTCTCAGAAGAAAAAAAAGCATTAAAGAAAGCATTTAGAAATCCCCATTAGTCTCCAGTTACATTGCCTAGGGAAATCTGGGGCTCTGGAAGGAATTTATTAGGATCACAAAAGAAAAAAATTATAATCTTTAACCAAAAAAGCCTTAGAGAAATCAGGCTATCACTTAACCAGAGGCACCTAACTTAGGTGATCTCCATTGCCTCCCGCCAGTTTAGGCAGTCAAAGTTCCAAATGTAGGCATCTGTGTTAGGTATCTAAAGTAAGCAATGTGAATATCCTGTGACTCTCCATCACTGCTATTGACATTCAATGGAATTTGGTTGCTCAATTCCTTTAAAATCCTTCAAAGATCCAATTTTACGTTCTCTAATCAACCAGACGCTCATGATAATTCTCCAGGTTTTATTAGAACACTGTGAGGTACATTCTGGCAATACTTCCAGAAGACAGACAATTCTTGATAGCTTTTTCTAAATTAAAGCACAACTTGGTAATTTGGGGAGCAGAAGGCCTTGCATATAGTATTGGTATTCAGGCAGGCCATTCACATCCTAGCTAACAAAGCAGGACATTTTTGTTCTGTAATTGTTTTTTCAGATGTAGTATATTTGAAGCCTTAAGTACAAAATCTAAAAAGAAAAAAAACCAAACACCATAATTTTGCTATTTTGTATCAGTCAAGAGGATGGGATAGTCATTTAGGCAACAGCATGGGAGGGTTAGTTGGGTAGGAAGAGGTGGCAGAAACATCACCCTGAGAGTATGTGAGTGTCAAAAATTGTTTGCATTTTTCCTTAGTCCCACACTTAATAGTTTTCCTGAAAGAAGATGACATTTGCAAATAGAAAAAGGCATCTTCACCTGTGAAAACTATACTGTTTCTCAAAAGAAAAAAAAATATTAGTGTGAAATTACCCAATTGCCTGTATAACCACTTCCCCTCTGTGGGTGGAATGTGGTAACCCAAAAACAATAGGTTGTTTACAGTTGCTGTCCAAAGTAAAGAAAAATATGATATTTTAACTGTTTTTTTTCTCCTAATGACCCGTTTTTTATACTACTCAATTTGTGACTTCTGCCAACTTTATCATTTTATCTATTCACAGACAACCACAGTATCTCCCTAACCATTTTGCAAGACAGTTACTCTCCTGTTATAACAGTCATCACACATTTGTAGGGAACAGAGCACGATTGCTAGAAAGGCCCCTCCACAGATAGGTAATGGAAATGTAAATCCTGCATGATGCTTGAAAGGCTGCTGTCTCCAATTGCAAAGGTTATGGTGGTGAAGTTGAGACAGAGGCTCAAGGACTGAGACATTCTGAGCCCAGAAGGATCCATTGTAGTTTCCTAACCTGGCAACCTGCATAACACAACCCATTTCTGTCAAGGTTCACCCAGAAGAAGGAGGTGATCTTCTCCAATCTCAAAGCAAACTGCACAGATGATTACAAAATGGCATCAGAAAAATGAAAAATATAGTAGGAAAAGAATGTTGTTTCAGACATGGATGTAGTATGTGTTTTTAGCTTCATGCTCCCACACAGTCAAAAAAAAAAAAGTAAAATCTCATCAGTGGACTAGTTAATGAAATACATATTCATAGCAACACACCCTTTCCCAGAGAATTTTTAAATCAGAGTACAACACACTGTTTCAATGACACTAAAATGGGCATTCACCTTCTTGATATTTGCATGATCCCCTGAGCCATGTTGATAGGAGAATCTTTTCACGACACAGCAAAATCCTTTTAGTAGTCAATAAATTATATACACGCAAGTTTATAACATCTGTATAGGTAATATACTATATATAATTTGTATAGACTATAACTATATATAATTTATATTATCATTAGAATTTGCGAATGGGTCATTTATTAATGCATTTTGCATTAATTTGCCATTGTATGTCTATATATACACCAACTCAATACTGCTTTTATAAATATTTTAAGTGCTATTATTAATCAATTAAACTGGCCAATCTACATGCCACCAACATGGTATATAGTTTTTAATATGTCAATAAGCCCGTGAAATACATTTAGAAAGAAGCTTATTAATTTCCAGGGGTTTTATCTAGAAAGGGATTTCAACAGTTTCAAGTTGAGCTATTTAGAAAGGGATGTTCCAGAAGATTCAATTATGAAGCATAAAGGAACTTTTGCAATAGCCTATGATTAGAAAAGCCCTTTTGGTTTCTCTGTACACTTCTCATTAAAGGCAAAGGTGGTATGCAAGCCCAACCACAATTCTGATAAACATTTCTGTGCCCAATTATATGTATTTAGAAAAGGCATCTCTAGAAAGCAAAACTTCTCACAATTTGAGGAATCAAACCTCTTAACATACTATTGAAAAAAATTTCTCATCATTCTGAGCAAAGCTAGGAAAAAACTGAAGGGGAATTCACACCCTTTTTGCTGCTTAAGTCACGTTTCACTGAAAGTTTCAAACTCACTATTGAATTTCAGGTCAAGAGAATTGCCAGAAATGAGCTGCAGACAAATAGAGGTGAAGATTCTCATGCCTTTGACGTCCTTCTCGAACAGCCATCTCTGGAGATAAAATGTTATGCCACCTATGGTTATGAATGCAAAACCATAAATGCTTTGATTAATCTGGGATGTGTGCACTCAGTAAGCAACACTGGAATTAACTGCCACTGTAACATACATCAACATTTTTTCAAGACTGAAAATTATTTGGTTCTCCAGGTTTAGTCTTTCTGAACATTTGCTGATTTCCAAATAGGAAAGGAAACACTGAAACACCATAAAAGAAAGGCTATCTATAATCTGTTATCAATTTATCTGAAATAAAATTGCCCTAGAAATCTCATACTATTTTCAGTATAAAGAATCTCAGTCAAATCATGGCTAATTCATGAAATAAAAATTCCCAGTTTTGTGTGGTTCACTTCTTATACATACAACATTCACGGTGTTTCACATTTGATAACTGACTACGCAATTTAAAAAAAAAAAAAGGTTTTACAGATATAAAAGTCTAGGCCATTCCCCCATCATTCTTACCATGTGTGAAATATACTGGTATTAAAAAACGAATGTCCTATTGCCAGTTGTGTTTTTGAAAAGCAAGCAACTTTATGCAACACACAACAGTGATTTTCCAGCAACAGTTTGACAGTGCATGGGACCCATAGTTGAAAATTTTTGCTCTAATCTTTGTTTATAGTAGAAGTAAATAATCCAGACAAAGAGCATTCCACTATGCAGGGCTGATGGCTTTGCGATAAGGCAGAGCCTGGCACCAATGACAGAACCAGCAGTCTATTGAGGTAAAAAACAGCACTCTGATAAGTAAAACTGTCTTCTGATTTATAGACCTTAAGTTGGCTTTTTAACCCTTGAATCATGAAAATCCGCACCATACAAAGGCCTGGGAAGAGAGGCATGTAAAAGAAAAAAGAAAAACCTCATAAGAAATTTTTAAAGAAAAAATGTAGTGGCTAAGGTGTTACTTTTATCCCCAGGAAATCACCTTAGAGCTGAATTTTAGATATACTATGTTTAAGAACTTTTACCAGTAATGAATTTTTGTATTAGAGATAGAACTTCTAAAAGAACATTTGAAAAACAAAAGCATTTAAGATCAATCCTTTCTTTGTTTACACAAAAAGAAATAGGCTTAAAAATAATGAATATTTATCTTGCAAAACTTAGAGAGGATGTCAAATACAACATGATACACAGCCTTTGGTGTCAGTCATATCTTCAGTATTCAAGCCCTGAGAGACTCTCGTCCTCAGGCAGACTGGAAAGACTTTCAGTTCTTCCATACAGTACATTCAATAGTTAATTCAATAGTTAATATTTAATAGCAAACAGCCCTGAGAACTGCTGCAACCCTTTTCCAAAGAGCTCCTAAATGCAGAAGGCAGTTATATATTTGCATATATGAATAATCACTTAATAAACAATGTTATTTGATTTTCAACTCTAGCCCCCAGCATTCAATATATGGATAAGTAGGTTCTTGCTCACAGAATTCAGGTGACTTTTTGACCAATGGACCCACATAGTTAAATACGCTTTTCACAGTCCTGTTACAATTGCAGTCTCTGAAATTGGCCTTTGCCAATTCTTTTGCCAGTCTAACTAACCATCTCATTAGGTGACAGAGAGACAGCTGTACTTTGCAACACGTGAGAGGTGGCTTATACATTCGTTAATTGGGATTTATGGACCATGTTTGAAAGGAAGAAAAGACACAGAAGAATAGTAAATAAACAGTGCCATAGCATCAAAGTTACGGTCCAGAAATGGAACTATGAATTTTCAGGCCATCAAAGTTCAGCAAGACAAAAACCCACACAACTTACATACTTGAATTACAGCATCCTAGTTACCAAATGCAAATATGTTCCTACAAAGACTAAGTACAATCTCAATTAAATCCACCTTTAGATGTATGAAAATTTCAAGGCATCTCAGAAAACTTTCCATGCTATTCAATCTGTGCAAATTAAGCATCTTTCCAGTGAGATCAGACACCAAGACCAGAAATGGTCCCAGGAAATTATAATTTCTACAAGAGCTATTGCACTGCTTGGCATCGTACTACACATATGCCTAACAGCTGCTTCTGTAATGCCTGTGGCACACTAGAAAGTGTCTTGGGCACTGAGAGAGGATTGGTACCTCTTTCTACAGGCTTCACAGGATGGTCCAGAATGTAACAGGCTCCGCTCCAGTCATCTTTGCTTCCCAAATACAACTTCACAGGAGAGGCAGTGAAAAGAAATCCTGAAATGTCCTTCCTTCTCATTTCAGCCTGTGGTAGGCTGTCAAGTCCTTTCAATGCTAAGTCATGTCAGGCCAGGAATGGGAAGCTAGTGTGCTGGCCTCAGAGGCACTGTATTCTTCAGTGTTGTCTATAGTTCACAAATAGGTTCAGGAGCTTTTTATTCATAGAATTTTAAATACAAATCTTTCATATTTTAGAACACTATTCTAATGATCATTAATATTTAAATTACTAAAACCTCCTTACCAATATTTTGATCAACTGAAATAATTTGATCTGGAGAATGTCCAAATTTTCCATTATAAAACTTAACAACCTTAAAATGCCACTTCCCTTTTAAAGACTATTTCTGTCAGCCATCTGAGTTCGTGCATACACAAGTTCTTCATTGAAATGTAAAATATTAACCCTACCTATAAAACTCCTTTTTTGGGGGAGGGGAGATTTCTTTCAGTTTTGTATAGTTTTGTTGATAGAATCAGAACCAAATACATTCTTTGTAAAATGATCTGTCCTCTTCAACATATGTAACTTTGATTAGGTACTGCACATAAGATCAGCAGTCAGCAAAGCAAAGTTAGGCATGATTTCTCAGTTTTTCATAATCCAATATGGCCTTTAGTAAGGCAATGTAGGCAAAGCCTCTGAACTCCTTTCAGTCCATGAACCTAGATGTTTTAGTAAACATATATTTTACTAAATAATTCAATTTTATATCACCATAAGACAGTTCTTTCACTAGCACAGGATGATTAAGATGTATGACGGCAAACTTAAAACACTGCAAGACAAGCTAATGTATCACTAAAAAGTTATCTTCTGTGGATTTATAATTCCAACTATTAAGTACAGAACCTACCCCCAAAGCCTCTAAGATGCTAAGTTCTGATCTAGGAAAAAATTATAAAACAGAATTACTTGACCAAGCTGATATGCTGCTCCAAAAAAAGTGCAAAACATTTTTAATAGGGAAAACTTTCTTGGCTTCCAAGCTCTGGTACCTCAAAAACGCTATGTTCAATTACTGTTAAACCCTCCAAAAACAAAAATGCTGTTAGAGAGCCGAGGACCACATACAATTTCAGGTGTGCCAGTTTAATTTTAGTTAGACAGCACAAGTGAACAAAAATATTCCAGCATCTGATAAATTTGCCACTATTCTAAATAATGATTTTAATAACACCTCATTTTGCTCTCAGATACCAAAATAAAGGCATTTAAGTATGTTATGATAGCACAGACTTCCACTTGAACAGAAATATTGCTGTTTACTTCTGCACTGAGAATGAAACTTCCTTCTGCCTTTCTTTAAGTAAAAAGTTAATGGAGACCTGAAAGGAACCATAACCTGACAATTTCTTGTAGTGATTGTAATAAAATAGTTCAGCAACAGCAATGAAAAAAAGAAAAAAGAGTTTAAAAAAAGTCTAGAGAAAGAAAATTGAAAAAACAGTGGTAGCCACCTGATGTAAAGTAAGTAAAAGGACTGGTTTTGTGCCCAGTACTTCGGAAGAAATTGTTCAAGAACAGTTCATCCATGTGAAAGTCTGAGTTATATAAGGCTGCCAAGGTCAGTGAGACCTCTGGTGATCAACTCAGTAAGTACCAGCCACACATGCTAGGCAGTCTTGGAGCAAAACTAAGGTGTAGACACTACAAATCCTATTATTTATACACAGTGAGGAACACCCAACTTGTTTTAATACCTCTACCACACTGCTTTCTTCTCGCTCTCCTAAACTCTCCCACACTAAGTTGTTCTCAGAGACTTACCATGAGATTGTGAAATAAAAAACACTAGCTCTGACCCTCAGTTGATACAAGAGTAATAGCTATGACTTTGGAAGTGATCACATTAAAGATCTTGCAAACTTCCTGTTATAAACATCTGTTTCATTTTGCCTGCCATGAGCCTGTTTGTGCTGAGCTTCTTGCCTGTGCCAAGTGTCAGTTTCAGGCTGATTAGTAATAATAGTAATCGAAGCAACAGTAAAAGGTTCAGTATCAACAGTTAACTTATTTCTGACTATCGTTTGAAGATCTTACATGAACTTTGCCAGGATGTTCCTTGTGGCACCTTGTGGGAACCAGCTCAAGTATCAAGCCAGGACATAAGCCTGTTTGCATATGCTTTGCAGCAACATGTTAGAGCTCCAGAGCTACATTCCCTAAAGCTTCAGTCCGAAATGAAGGTGCACCAGCCTAATGTGGCTGGGATTGAAGAGGCAGTTCTCTGCAAATGCTCCTTCTAATAGCCAGGAGGAGGAACTGATGGCTGCATGAGAGAAAAGAGATTCCTGGCAAATACAGAGACCAGGAGTCAGGCTGACATCTTCATCAGGGAGAAAATAAGACTGGAAAAGCGAACTACTGTTGGGGGCAGTGAATTCAGTTCAAGATTCGGTGTGTGGTTTGCGCAATGAACAAGGTAGAAGAGAAGATGCCAGAGACAGGACAGGGACAAAGCTCAGATGGAACAAAACTGCATTGGGGCTCTGAAGATTCCTGCTATACAAATGGATCATGACGATAAGAATTTCCTGTGGCTTCCTTTAAAAATGGCAGTATCTCTATTAAGGTGATGTTAATCCTACACAATCATGGCATTTTCCCCGTTGTATGGCTCTTGTTGGAACTTCAGGTTGTTCCTGCTGCGGCTGCTCCTTTCTGTGTGATTCAGGTAAATAGCTCGCTATGACTGAGCACTTTCTGGGATCAAGGTGAAGTATTTAGAGTGGCATTCCTTTCTCCTAATACTTCCAACATAAAGAACCTGGTGGGCTAGACTCCTGCTCAAGTCAGTACAGAAAATGTGGCATTTCTAGATCATGACTCAAACCATAATTTTATACATCTGCTGCAGGATAAGAGAAATCTCATCATGGAAGGACCCATTTCTTTCCCCTGGCAGGAGAAGTTGTCTACATGATCAGACCACATGGAATGACTATCATGTACATGTCCAGAGTCAGGCAAGCTGAACTGCACTCTTTAGAATGGGATGGGAAGGACTGCAAAATGCTCACAACTGACATCAAACAAACCCTGAACAGACCAAATTTTACACCACGTTCTGTTTCCTGAAGACCTGGCAAAAGCAACATCAAAAAAAAGTGGCAAAAATATTTCTCTTTTATAAGATATCTTGTAATATTCTTTTCAGCATCTTACAAAAACACTTACTTTGTAAGGAGGTAGGGGAAAAAATATCACCAGTGTTTTGGAACCCCTCTGCTACCTATTTCAATGAGCACCACGGAAAAGACCAAAAGTAAACCAGTACTTCTATTGCAGAGTAGGGTTTATATCATGAAGCAAAAGAATTCCCAGAAGCATCCATTAGAAGGACAAAATAAATATTGAATAACCACTATTGGCAAGAAAACAAAAACCAAAACCAAAACCCAAACAAATCCCCCACCGCACCAGTATGTGCTCATGGAATCAAGAAACATATCATATATGTATATGCCTAATGGCAGGGAATTGAAGTTAACATGCAATCTCAGGTACAGAATATCCTGGCTACTGAGTGCTTTACCCTGCAACTTGAATATACTTTAATTGTGCTTTGCATGATACTTACATACTACACAGGCTGTATGTGTATATATTTTATGTAACTTTCAAGGATGGGTTGCAGGTTTTAGCCGAAGTATGAAGAACAAAGAATTTCAAGAAATAGCCATTAGCAGCCCAAACAAATTTTGTTGCCAAGAAACTTCAAAGTATTGCCTGTGGTTCCTTCTCTGGTGTTATTTATGGCACCTCCAATCAGCCTGTATACTATTGAATCAAAAGAACTCACTTAGTGGATGAAATGTTAATACAAGGGGATACTTGTATGACATGTTTGTGATACTTGTGCCAGTATTAAACATGCTCTTTTTCAGAAGTCAACATGTGTAGTTTTCCAAATTCTTTGCCTATTCCCTTTGTCTTTTTCTACATTAAATTACTTCTGAGAGGAAGATAATTAGAATACTCAAATGCTAGGGATTTAATCAGATTTCTAAACATGGAAGTTCCTCATCAACCCTTCAAAAACATGGTTGTGTGAACAAAAATACACCCCTTTCCCTTGCCACCAAAATTCCCTTGTCTTCAGTATTTCACATTATTTCCTTTCCATCTGCTTTTTCCTCCTAAGAAAAACTCATCTTCTAGTTTGTTAAATATGGTAACCTTAAATTAAATTATTATGAAATACATTTATCTGAAATTATTTTCAGGTAGAGAAGGAACCTTAATAATTCTTTCAAACTCCTGCTTTCTTAGGCCAGTCATATTTTCATAGATGTTCCTACTCTATCAAGTCTAGCCACAAGGATAAGTGGGGCTAAATGTTATTTGTTAGGTGAAACACTCATATTAGAAATGAAATAAAATAAGAAGTCCTGAATTTTTAGTCATCACTGCAAAGTAATAAGTAGTTGAAACTTCCACCTAGGCTCTTTGTATTCTACCTTTTATCTTTTTAAAATTATCTGGTGATGCTCACCACACTGGTGCTAGGTTATCTACTGAGTTGACTATTTCATTTACCACAAAACCCTCAAGAGCTTATACCTCCTTTTCCCTTTCTTAGCCAAAGCTGTCATCCAATAGCTCTTTTCCCCTCCGACACCTCTTCCTCCTTTCCAAAAGCAAGAAATTCAGATGAAACTATGGAAGAACCACGTCAGAATGTCCAAAAGCATGGTGGTAAAAGTAACGCAGGTTCAGGTCTGTGGTTCTCCTTAGGCAGAACAAGATCTTTAGTTCTGAAGGGGAAAAGGAGTTTTGGCTACCAGGAATTCTGGGGGATATTTAGCTCCTTTTCAAGGTTTGATGAGGATGTCTTGGCCCCAAGTCTAATGAAAACTGGAATATTTTCACTAATGTTTTCCCTCAGTTTTGACAAACTGGTGTGTCCTAATGAAAACTACTTCTATTGAACAACTCCTAAATTTAGTCTTGCACTCCTGTAGTTCTCCATATATATCATAAACTGTGAAAAAAACTATCTTTGCAGAATCTTCTGAGAAGGGACTTGGAGCTACCAGAGAATTGGGGAGGTGCAAAACATATCATAAAATAATGCCAACTGTAAAAGCAACTGACATAAGAGCAACAATTTAAAAGTTGTTACCCTTTCCATTCCCTCCTCTGCTCTCCTTTCCCCCTTTATTGAATTATTACGCTGAGACAGGCAGTTGACACTGTAGGGTTGAACTGCAAAATATATTTGATCAATACAACCATTTCACTTCTTCAGGTTTGATACATGGATCACGCAACAGCTCAGCTCCTTACCAAATGTAGCTCCAAGCACCCCAAACAATGCTCCCCATCGGTGAAAACAGCTGCCAGCACCCCCAGGTTGCTGTTTCTAGATTTCTGGAGAAGTGAATTAGAGAAGATAAGAGAGATGATATCACATAAAAGAGATGTACCCTTTTCACTTATTCTCTTCTGTTTAAGGGAGGAAGGCAGACCAACAAAAACAAATATCTTTTCTCCAATGTTCTTCTTTCCAGGGTAGTTTTATAAAAAAGTAAGATTGTGGTAAAGCAGGAAAAATGGATTATGCAGGTTGATGATTACAGGCAACAAGGGAAAAGATAAAGAAAAGCTTGACCAGAGGCTGAAAAGAGCTGAGTTAGTGACAAGACAAGAGATAATCAGAGAGAGCAGGAAAAGAAGAAAGGCAGACAAGTGTCATGATAAGTGGTGGTGGGAAATCAGCTGGGAGATGGTGTTATGGCCCTTAGTAGTGATTAACGAATCTCAAAATTTTCCATTTTTTATGCTGGGCTGAAGATCTCGCAGAGAACTGGTTGACTCATTAGGTCCAGACTTGGCTAGATTGTGGAAGTCACCTGAAGGTATTTTTTAAATGGAGCTTCAAGATTTTGAATCCTGAAAACAACCTCAATTTTACAATCAAGAGAAACAGTATTAATCAAAGCTTTGTTTTCCCAAGTTAAGTTTTCAGTGTTCATTTCTGAAAAAAAGTTGAAAAGCTTCAATTCCAGACACTGCAGGAAATCTTCTTCCAAATCAAAGCATCCAACTTTTTTAAGGTTCACTTACCAGCATTAGGAGATACTGAAACAGAAAGACATGCTCAGAGCATCTTCCTTACCATGTGGCCAAATCAGCTTGATTCTCATCTTGCACTGATTTTACATTAATGGAACTTGATTGATTTCAGGAACTCTTCTCTCTCACACTGGAACAACTACAATTGTTTATTCTGACTCAAAACAAAACCAAGAAATCCTTACACTGAGATGCCTGACTTGAGTAGTATTTACTACTATATGCCACAAAGTAATTCAGTTCCTCCATACTGATTTGGATCTCCATTGCCTCAGCACAAGCTCAGGAATGTCAGAAGACAATGAAATGTAAATCAGCATATGGGTGGAAACAAGATCTTCACTCACCAGAATTTTTTAAAGCCCTTTTTAAGTGGACTTCCTAAGATCTGCTACAATGGCATTGGAAAAGATTCAGCAATTTCAGCACGATGTACTGTCTTGATTTTCTTTAACAGTGACGTTTGACTAATTTACATTCTTCATTTGGGTTTTGCTCTAACTGGCACCTTTATTACGTGACCTTTATTCTGGATGGCCTCTAAGGTACCATATACAACATCTGCTTCCACACCATTACCTCAAATACAAGCCAGCTGACTTCTGTGCTAACTGCTGGATTTGAAACTTCCTCCCCTCTACAAAGTCCCAATTAAAAGCAGAAAATCTGTAACTCTGTGGGTATGCTGGATCTAATCTGAGTTTCTAACTTTTACTCTGAGGAAGATGGTGCAGCCTGTTTTCTGCTCAGGAAAACAATCTAGCAATGACACAGTTAAAATATTCTCCAAAAGTGGGCAGCAAGAAAGGCAGCAAAACCAAGAACGCATGAAATGGAGTGCTGCTATCAGAAACGCTAGCTATTTGCAGAATTCTTATGTCAACAGGACCAGTAAACAAGTGTTAATATTTCTAGTGGAAGGAGCATCCGTGGGGAATTCAATGTAGTTAGCTGCACAGAGCAGAGAATCAGATCGGAGAGGGAATTGTGTCAGCTCTGGCGAGTCGGCAGTATGTGGCTGTCAGGAGTGTGAAATGGAGCTGCTTCAAAGCTGAGTAGGCTGTGACCTGAATGCTGCACATCCATGCACTCAGTGTGAGAGGATCAATGACAGCATTTGCTGGGCTCTAGTCATCCCCTCTGCTAATGAAAGCAGTCCTGAAAGGCATAACGCAGGGCCTCTAGGCAGCCTAAAGCCTAGCATTAGGAGAGTTTGTTATAAGCTTGGCTGGTGAGTGCACTGAGTACCAAAGACCCCCTCCTCTGTTGCTCTACCCCATCAACTCCCCCCGGCTGTCTGTTTAGTGTCACTCAGCTGGGATGGATCCCGTTAAAGATCTGACGCTTACCAAGGACTCAGAGGTGTCTGGAACGCCTGCCTCTAATCATAAACACCACAGCTGGCAATGATGTGGTTGAGAAAAAAAATCACCTTGATCCAGCAGCACACATTCCCTTTGATGTTTCTGCAGTTGAGTTCACTGCCCAGAGAAAAAGGTACTGCTTTAAAAAAAAATCAGGCTTGACATTCTCAAATCATAACCATATGACTCTCAATTCCAAGTTTAAAAAAACCCCGCAGCCCAATCCCAGGAAAACACAACATTTTGTTCTGAGAAACTCAGGGAAGAAGCATCCGACAATGATAACATGAAACAGGTTTGGAAGATAATGGCAGTTTGAGAAAAAAACACTTCCAAAAAATTCAGACTGCCACTACCAAAAATGGAAGAAGCCTTCTGCCAAAGATTGCAAACTGTGGTGACCTCAAGCAAGAGACTGTAGCTGATTCAAGGGAAAAATGAAAACTTTTCAAAGACAACATTGCTTGTGCTCTGCCACTGTTTATAAGTGCCTTATGCCCTCTTGCCTTTCGGGGTGGCCTGGTAAACACAAGAGCTCTTCTGTATTTTCCAGTGCTCTGCCACAAAATTCTGTTAAATATTCAACTCTATGAGCATGATTTTTTATTTTTTTTAACCCAGTGAGGTTACAAAGAGAATTGTGAATCCAGTGCAGAAAGTGTATTATTTATTGTGCTATTTTTTTGCATCTGTCCCTATGGTGCATATATGGTCATCAAATATCCAAATGTCCTATTTATTTTCATACTGCTTGGATTTCTTCATAGAAAAACAACACTGTTTTTCTTGCATAGATTTCTTTCTAGACACGGAGTGCTAAGTATACCATTTGCTAAAAATCTGAGAAGACTGTTACTTGTGTTCTCTGACACATCCATGCTATTGCTTCCTTATGTTATGCCATCATATGCTTACACAGATAAAGAGCCTGATTTGAACAATCTTACCATGATGTATAGTCTAATTTTGTTTTCATTATTCATAGCAAGGGAGCATTACAATTAATAATGAAGTTCTTTCCAAGGCTATATGAAGAAAATGGCATACTAGACACACTGATGTAAAGGCTTATTTGCTAGGGACAGAAAGAAAAATTTGGAACTAACTTTGAAAAATGTCTCTAAAAATATATCTTCAGAATTTGCCCCTATTTGTACATTTAAATACCTAGCATTTTTACGTGTAAAATGAACAGCTGGCACAGAAGCAACTACAAATAGTCATTGTGGGGTATTCAAGCGTATTTTTTGCCTTTCTGGATGTTCTTCTAAAATGTCCTTTTTCATGATTTCACGTTACCCACAGGTTTATTTTCTTTCCCAGATAAAAAGAACAGGCTGCATCCCTCAGAATCAGAAACAATACTAGCAGCTATTCCCTAACGAGAAAACTAAAGACGACTGCACAGTTTCACTACCTGTGGTATTAAAATGCACTATTTGTTACTGATCAGAGCCATCCTGATACAACTAAAGCAGAGAAGTGACATACTGTATACAAAACACAGAGCTCAAGAGTGAGTGTAAATTGAACTACCATGTCATGGCTGGAAAATGCAGGAGCTGTATTCCAAACCTATGTGAGGTTTCACAGGCTGTTTGTGCTGACAGCCTTCCCTGCAATTCCCCCAAATGTTGCAGATTCAGATAAGATTCAGATTTATTAAGTTTATGTACTGTTCTACAGTGGCGAGCACTCATGCGTGCATATGTGTGTGTATGTGAAGGAGAGAGAGGCTAGCTCAGCTGGGTTGTGAAATATCAGCGATTTACATACCCCTATATGGCAATTTTTCTCTTATACTGTATGTAAGCAAAATACAATTAAATAATAGCCAAGATCTGCAGCCCTAGTGACACTTAAAAGAATGCGAGGAAGTGATACAATCCTCTTTGTTTTCATGTGCATGAATCTCTTGTTTTCAACCAGTAAGAATTAAAATCAGTACCAGAAAACTGTTAATAACACCCTGTCACAAATACAGGTTAATTGGTTGTACTCCAAGCAAAAAAATTATTTAAAAATTAAAAAAAAAAGTATTTCCTCAAGCCTTGAGGAGAATGATGGATTCTACTGCAATGGCACGTATGAAGCTCATTTGTTTACCTCTGTGTATGGAAGAGTTCAGGAGGTGGGAGTTAAGATACGCATCCCATTCTTCAAGGGAAAATCAGAGCCATCCATCCAGTCTGCTTCCCTACTGCAGTTTCTTTACGAATAATTCTAAACTTACTGGCAAAGTCTATGACCTATGATAATTCCTCCTTTTTCCCTATTCTTACACTACTCTGAAACATCACAGGATGAAACCGATGAGAAATCAGTCTAATCATGAATACGGTTTTACCCCAAGGAATTTTTTTTGCCTCCCATATTTTAATGTGACAAAACCATTGCGGAAACGTTACTTATCAGAAGCATTCCCTCAATGAGAAGCATAAGAGAATTCTGTAATAGATTTTCTCCAGCTTTATTTTACAGATCAGATTTAAAAGTGGTTTGTTGGTTACATGTTCTCTCATAATGACTAGAGAAGAGAACAAAAAAAAAAAAAAGCCAAACACTTTCCTGGTCACAAATGGATGTACTTCGAGGAAGCCTAAAAAATTAGTCCATTATGGTCTCCGTTTGACCAAGTAAAGAGCACTGCCAGGTAAGAGAAGAAAAAGAAAAAAAGGTTTGGTTCTAGAAGGTGCTATTTGTGCTTACACTGGAATGAAATATAATTGAGGTGGTGACATGCAAGGTATCGTATGACTGCGCCTAAAATGCATGTGGCCTCCACCTGTTGCATTGGGCTACGCTGAAGTTCAGTTCATCTTACTTGCACCTAACACTTACACGTTGCTTTACTGCCGTGTTATTAAATACGGCACGTTGCCTTATAAAAGGAAGCCACTATAATTCATATTCACCAAAAATGTACATCATGGTGACTTGTTACCCGACTTGATTTGCTAAATGTCTTGGATTCCATGTAACTGGCAGGGCCAGTATGCAAAACATCGGACCTGTGCAAAACTCCAGGATGAGTTAGCAGTTCAATCAGGAAGCAAAGGCTTTATAGCACTTATGAGGCTGCAGTTCGAGGATGCATTCAGCCCTCCATTCCTAAACCAGCTCAAAGCTGCCTTCAGACAGCTCACTCACAGCATGACAGAGGAGGTAACACCTCACACCAACTCTCTAGTGATCCCTCCAGACAAATCAGGGGAGAAATTGACAAGCTACAAAGGCATTCTCAGATGAAGGGAGGCTGGCCGGCTGGAGAGTTTAGGATGAGACACGCAGGTCAAACAGAAGTCTTCAGGGATCCAAAAACTCATGTTTCCTGCGCCACTTCCCCTTTAAAGAGCGCAACAAATTCTGTCAAATTAAAGTGCTCAAGTCCTTTTATTTATTTTACTTTTATATAATGTAAGTCTAAGCTTGATTTAAAATTAATTGCACAAGTGATTATAAACCATTTCACTTGGGCACAACCATAAATTCCTGATACTGAAGTCCGATTTGTGCAGCTCCTTACTCATACAAAGCTATCTGTTTACTAATCACGCTGCTGTTCACGTGGAGGAGGAATAGTTTCAGTGCTAGAACAGAAACCACACTACCGTGGCACTCCCTCCACAACTTCTCTTTCTTTTTTTCTCTTACTTTTGAAATGAACTGCCTCCAATTGCTTTGTTTCTTTGCTGATTTTGGCAACCTCACTGGGAACTTACTTTTTGTGCATAGGTAGTCTTGATAGCTCTTTCCAAAACTTCCCTGGCCACGTTCATTCTATGGTTTCTGCAGTACACGATCTCTGTTTGCAGAATGGCCTCACCGTGTGGGTACCGGAGTAGCTTATGCTTTATGAAGTTTTCTCAAGGTTTTGCTTTTCAGTTGTTTTTTTTTTCCCCAAGAGGTGATTGAAAACAGAAAAAAAATGCCCATTTTGTTTTTTTTTTTTTTTTTTTGCCTTTAATACTCTTATTCTGAGACCATGTATGACAATACCTCTTGGAAAATTGCTCCTGTCCAATAATATGCTCAAAGTACTCCTTTGCCAGAGGCATTCACTCATTATATAAATCAAACAAGCATACAAAAACAGACAAAAAGTGACTGGTAATGCCCAGTGAATTTCGCTGCTCCGCTAAGATGATTTGGGTGCATTGCATGCAGATGTCAGGTATTTTTATAAAGAGCTCCATTGTGCAGGGCCCCACTACTCCTCCATCGCTCCCAGCACTCCCTTAAAAGGGGGGCGGTGGGGAGACAACCATTCCAGCTGGGCTTGGAACCTCATCTGAGTCAGGAAAACCACAGCTCATAAGCAAAGAGGAAGCATAATGTTCTACAAGGACAAAACATTAGCAAAAATGTCACTCAGCCCCAGTTCCACATGTTGGCTGCCACGGCCTCTTCCTCCTAGCATGCCCGATTGATATAAATTCCATCTGCTCAGCAGCCAAGTGACAGAGAAGAAATACCGGCATCTGGTCTCTATTGCTGTCGGGTTTTTGTTCCATGTTAGACCTTAGCTAGAAACATATGAAGAGATGAAGGTGCTGGCAAGCGACTAAAAGGCTGCACTGGCACAAATGAGACTTTCTGATGCTTTTCACACTTCACTCTGGATTTTTACAGGGAAAAAGGCGGAGGAGACTTGATAAACTGAGTCTGGAGAGCCAACAGGCCTGGAGGTCATTTGGTGCTTCTAACTTTTTTTGAGTGTTTAAAACTGTAAAGCAAAACAATTTTTTTTAACACGACAGAAGGTAATGAAGTCACACAAGAATGTTGCTCTTCAGCTAGCTTTTTTTTCCTCCTTCTCTTAAACATCCACTGGTTTGGACCTGATCCACAGGCACTTTATATTCTCCTGAGAAGCAGCTGGAAAGTGCCAAACCACTAACTTTTTTTTTAACCCCACTGTGTCCAGCAGAAAGCAAGTTCTTTAAACCAAAGAGAGAGCAATAAAGCAAACCAGCAACATGCGTTATTGTCTGAGAAGTGCTGCCTGAATGCTTTTTGAGAGCAACTGCTGAAGAGGTAGGGGAGAATGCGAGTCAATGTGAGTGCATGTGTGTGTGTACATTCAAAGATTTCTTTGAGGAACGACTACTCACACCAACAGAGGTGCAAGAAAAAACAAAGGTGTGACAGAGAAGAAAACAAAAAAGAAAATATATTGGTAATAAACTTGGGGACAGAAAATTTTCTCCCTGCCAAAACAATTGGAGCCAAAAACTTAGGAAAGCGTTCTGTACCTAAAGAGATCTGCAAAACACACAGGATAGCTAGCTTACAGTAAGGTAAAATCGTTCTAAAATTTAAATGGAATCTAAATATTCCAAATCAATATAGAATTTGCTTTTATTAGAATTAAAAATAGAGTAGTCTTCCATTAATTTACAATGCCTCCAGCTCTTGCTGGTCTCTTATGATCTCCTCTGCAATACAATGTCCTTTTGTTTGGGTGACAGGACCACAAACTGACAGAGAGAAATGAAGCGAGTGAACAGCTATCAGAACGACATTGTACACCGACAAGAGAGAGAGCGCATGTAAGAGAAGAGCTCTCAAGAACATATAAATATATAATAGAGCCTTGGAACACTTAATAATTAATTGTGAGGAAGAAGCTTTTATTTCAACAAAAAGAAGAGCTTCCAACCAGCAACCCCAAGGGAGTGGAACAGTCCAGTATACTGATGCCCAAAAGGAAGATCCATGCCAGTTCCTTCACAAGGTGAAGTTCCCCTTCCATAAAGGGCCAGCATCACCTCAACACACTGTCTGCATTGCATCATCAAATAAAGTCTGAAGTGGTACCTACCTCCTATGCTGATTCTGTGCATGCAGTGGAATTGCTCCCAGTGGCTTCAATGGGGTTTGCACCTAACCCAATAAGGTCAGCAATCTAGCGGGTCAGTTGGGTAACAAGTATTCCACAATCCCAGAATTAGGGGTCAAATATTCCACTGCTGGCTCACCTCACCGGAGTGTTACTTTGGGCAAGTCACTTCTGCTAACTTAGTGTCCCTCAGTGGAGATTACTACTCAACTTGTAGCCCAGACAAAAAGCCTTAAGTACACATGGTATAACATTCTTGTGAGGAATCAGCAGTACTCATCCGTTAACAATGTGCCTCCATACAATCAGTGGTTTAGAGTTTTACAAAGGGTTTGGAGGGACTACTTCACCTTTGGGTCTTTGCCTCTTGGAGCTGCCATTTACTCATCATCCAAACAAACTCAGCACAGGCACTTTCTCCCAGTAGTGCCTT
>NW_008825114.1:4704200-4709988 GCF_000699105.1 Pygoscelis adeliae
CCTATAGTGTCATTCCTGCAGAAAAGTTCTGATTTTCACTGATTTGTTAGAAGTACACGCAGAAAACCTTTACATTAGCAATTAATACAAGCTCAGTGTTCAAACCAAAGAGTACTATCTCTACTAATGTAAATACAGTTGTTAAATGGTGTAAGTGACTTCACCCCAGTTTCTACTCAGGAAATAGGTAAAGCAGAAACTGTCTTAATCCAACAGCTACAAAACTAATATAGCAGCTACCTATGTATCACTTCACTTTAGAGCACCTCTCCAAAGCACTATCTCTGTTCACGAGACCTGTCTCTTTATTGCCTTGATCCTGAATGATTTCCTGTCCACAGACTGCATCGTGCTTACAGTAAGTTTCTACTAAGCAAGAGGATCAGGTAACAATAAATACCCCAGCCAGGGCTCCTTAGGAAAGGAAGCATGTCACTTTCAGAAAGAAGGGACAACTATTCTGTTATGCAGAGTAATGGAGTAAAAAAATAATCTTTTATAGCAAGGTGGCAACCAAAGTCACTTCTATCTTCCCTTCCTTTCCCATGCCCAAACAGGTCATCAATACAGAGTCTCAGTTGTCTTTTTGTTCTGATTTCTGGAGCATTTATGTCAGTGAGGCTACTACCACAGTAAAAATAAACAGTAAGACAAACTTCTTAGTATTAAATAGATGTGTGCACATAATTGCTACATATACTGGTCCAAACAAACTCCAGGGTTACACTTCCAGCGAAATCAACGTGGCCGGGTGAGAGCTGACTTAAAACAACTTGTAATGTATCTCACTGTCTGGAGCAGACAACAGGAGCAGACAACATTATACCTCCCAAAGGCAAGGCTTGGTGTGCAGTCAACAATGACAGGGGACAACTGAGGTGCCTAACGGTGGAACCCATCAGCACAATTTCCCGCAAGTCAGGAACATGAAACAGCGCAGCTGCTGGGATGAGTGAATAGCTGAAGGAGCTTGTGTGAGCTTCAATAGCAGGCCAGAGCAGCGCTCCACTGTGAATGACAAGTGATGGGCCAAATCACTGGGGAGCTACTGATGAGTTATTAATGGTGACAGGTACACTACCTGGGAGACAGGTTGAGAGGGGAAAAAGATTATTTATAAGCGAATAGTTAACAGCTGTACCCACTGCTAAGCATTACATGGATGCCACAAACTGTAGAATTCAAATCTTGGGTTATTCAAGCACGAACAACTGCCTGTCACCAAACTGCAACGCATCGGTACAAATTAAGGTGGGAGAGATGAGACAAGGCTGGAACGATGCCTTGCTCAAGAAGGCAATGTCATCACAGAGTGCAGATAAGAGCTAGAGAAGGGCTGAGATAACCATGAGGTGAATTATGGTTCTTAATAATAATGATGAATTTGCAAGAACAGCTTTTTAATTTTTCCTGAGGGCTTTTGCAAGAGAACAGATGCTGAATGTGTCCTGTACTGACAAGAATAAATGGGGGGAAAAATATAATAAGCAAAGGAAATGTTTTCGAAGAAGTTTTCTTTTGATATGAGAAATAATATATTTCTATTGTGGAGATAATTTCTTCTATCTCAAGCCCCCTCCCAAGTTTGAAAGCCACATTGTTAAGCTTATAATATAATGTTCTAACAATACCTACAATAATATAGTTACCCAGTTTTTCCCAAAGGAATGAAGCATTGTACTACTGAGTATATTAAAAGTGGCCTGGACAAAAATCTTTCAAATCTACTTCTCTTGTACAATCCTGCACTAAGAGAAGCAGAAAATAAAAATAAAAAAACCCCACACACATCAGGATTTTGGAAATGTTTTCATAATGTGAACATCATCCTAAAAGAAACTGTTTCTGAGCCCTTTCCTATCCCATTGCAAAGCTAGATCTCTGCAGTTACTGCTTACATAGAAGAGAAAAACTAAGAAAGAATTTGATGGCTTTTTTTGTGGTCTTTTAATGCAGTAGAGCAGTTAAATACCAGCAAAACCAGCCAGGCGCCAAGACAATAATCAGGTGCTCCACTGACTTCTAGGCTCCCATAAAACACAGGCTGGGAATCCATGCACTAGATGTCTGACCAGAAAGAGACATTTTTGACCTCCAACTAAATGTGTCAAATGGCTGATCTTAAAAAAAAAAAAGAAAGGATGGGGAGAAAAGGTAACAAACTAAACGCTCAAGCTCCGAATTCAGTTTTTCTTGAAATGCAATCTCAAACAGATTGCAAAATGGTAGGAAAAAAAGAGGGCTAGTCAGCACAGCTGGGTTCTTCCAAGGTGGAGGGAAGAAACAGTTTATATCTATGGTTACTGCCACTTCTCATTTCTTTGCCATAGGGGCATTGTGCTCTCGCATGCTCTGGAGGAGATACGTGAGCCAGAAAAGGTTCACACTTCAAAAAGCTTCTAAGGCTTTAAAATATAAGGACATAAACTGACTCAGCACCATTACTTTTTGCAGGATTTGGTCCAAAACTTTCAGTTCAGGCATTCCAAAGCGAACATCACTAAAAGGCAAATAGCCTTCTGTGTGTGTGCGCGCCCGTGCGCCCGTGTGTGTGTGTTGGGGGTGGATGTGATTACTAGTCAAGCTTACTCATAACTTGCTTTCTGCTCTTCATAAGATTTAATTATTTTTCCTCATCTGTTTCATGCCGGTTCTCATGGACAACTGGTATGACTCCTCCGTGTCTGAACTTCTCACACTGTGAATCAATATTTAAATATATAGCCAAAGCTGAGTGAGACTGTTACATTTTATCTTAACAATTGGCCATTGAAGTATTTTTATTAAATACTATGCATTGTGGAAACTGCTCTTCACACAACTTAACTTCTGGACGTAAAACAATCAAGCAGTCACAACATCATTTTTAAAGGTACAGTGAGAGATTCAGAAACTGAATATAGGTGGGATTTGGCATTAGTAGCCTTCTGAAAATTCTGTATCTGCACTGATATCCTCAGATATTATTGAGTAGATTCTTGTTTCCCTTCCCTCTTATTTTTAAATTTATTTTTGCTTAAACAGACACATGCTAGAGGAGCTATGCTAAAGGCAGAGGAAACATAAGTCAAGTTTCACAAAGAGTGAAATTTGAAAAGTTAATTCACTATGCTTTACTGTCAAAGAGCATGGAATTTAGAGTGAACAAGGTGAGCTTAGTTTTGATATCTCCATTTCAACTAAACAGTGCCTTACTGCACAAGTGGTTCCACTGCTTGTAAAGTAAGGCACTACTAAAATAAATATCAGCGTCTGCCTCTAAATGACAATTTTCTTTCTTGTATTCATAGATAAAAACTGAAATGTCAATTTCTTTACTGTTTCTTCAGGGATAGGTCTATGAATTTGGAAGCACAGATTTTGATAGTCAGGTTTGCATGGAGATATCAGTGCCTGCTGCTCAAAAAGTAAAACTGTAACTTACTTTTAAAAAATTGTATATGTAAAAAGAATAACTTCAAAGATCTGTCAACTACCTTTCAGCAAAAACAAACAAACAAAGCAAGCTACAAAAATTATTATAAAACATATGGTGCAAACCATGAGTGTGTTAATTTTGTATCAGTCAACATTATTTACCATGTAACCAGGTCACAATTAATTCTCCAAGGACTATACACAACATATGTCCAACATTGTATTCTTTACAACTCCACACACCAAGTGAGTCCATCCACTAAAGCAGAAGTCTCCTGTTTTCCTCCCCCAAAAATGCAGTACTATTTGTTTTTTATTGTTTCATTATAAATTCTTGAGCGACACAAAGGACAAGCTGCCAATAGCAATAAAAGGCCAGGATACTAGGAAGGAAGGCTGGTTTCTAAACATGCCAAAGTTTGTTGGAAATGTAACATTTAAGGACTCTTCCCTTCCCTGTATTTGATCCCTAGCTGTACTGTGTCCTTCACACTAGCTCAGTCGGTCAGGTATTAACAAGTACTTCAACCAATTCTCCAAACCTCCTCCTCTTTTTCACAGAAGGTATTTGGTAAATTATGTCCACACGTTTCAAAGGGAACAGAAACTCATCTCTTAATTTGTACGTACTATGTAGTCAGCTCAGCACGCTGGGCAAAGTCTTGGCTCCCTGCGCAGCCACAGTCAAAAGCTGTGCTCTAGGGTGGTCTGCAGACACCCAGCTAGAAGGGAAAGGAATTGGGGATGCAGCAGCTACCCGTACCTGACCCGCAGACACAGGGGAGAGGATGGCTGGGTGGGCAAGGACCTTGTGCTCACTGATTATTTCTTTCACCTACCCCATGAAACTCCTGCTTGGGGCAGGAAAGAAAGAGAGCAGCAACCTGGACCGAAGAAGTTAAGACCTTCCTTTAGTGAGGCCCTGGTCTTCATGGACATGGCAAAACTGATTTGGAGACCTCATGATGAGAATCTGCTTCATTAGTGAGTCTCCATGTGCAAAACATGCCAGAAATGATCCATGGCTTGTGGCCTGGTTTTGAGAGATGTAGTAAATGTCAGTGCAGAGAGAGATGGAGTCTACCAAGTGAAAACAATCAACAATAAAGAAAGGATCTTTAGAAACTTACAATTTTTAATTGAAACATACTTTCTCATACAGTTCTCACAACCTACTATTCATTCCTTTTCAACTAAAGGGCAATGCTTACAGGAAGGGAACTGTTATGTGACCTCAGCCGACCAAGCTGACATACATACGTTCACTGAGGCCCCAATTCAGAAAAATATACAAGCATATGCTTAACATTAAACATGTGAGTAGACCCCTGTTGAAGTCAGGGGCATTAATTGTTTAAAGTTGGGTAGGTGCTTATGCACCTTGCTGAATCAGGACAGTGATTTCAATCACCTTCTGACAGTGACTGAGCAGTTCTCCGGGTAACAAATTAAGTTTGGCTCCCCATGGCTTTATGTCTCTAGCGTCCAATAAGCTGAGAACTCTTTTGGTTTGCCTTTTATAACCTCTTTCCCCTCCGTCTCTCCAGTATAGTTTCTTTGGTGCCTCAAAAGGGATGAGTGTTGCTTTTTCTTCAGTGTAGGAACTACCAGTGTCTCCCTCCACTATCTGGCTGCATACACAAAGCATATAGAGACTTCATATATTTGCAGCACCTTCCTTCCCGTCTCTTGAAGTAAGCTGAAAATAGTTATACAAAGCATTGTCATAAAAGTCCTGTTCCTTTGAATAGCTAGATAAAAAACCCAAAGACTTTAGTACAGTGCAGTAGCTGCTGAAATTCCAGTACAATTATCGTGTATGAACTGAGGGTAAACACTCTGCCGAAGTGAAAGTGAGTACCTTAGAGAGGGACTTACAGAGTACTACAACATAAAGCAGACTGGCGACAGGGGAAAGCCTTACAGACACACATCTAATGTCTGGTGTGACTAGTACTGGAAATTCATACTATGTTACTGAAGCTATTATTCAAGCATGGGAGTATATGTACACTTTCATTTAAATTTTTCAGTTTGAAGCACTTCTGAAGCACCTCAAACGGGTTTGACATTTAAATTCTCACAAGTGCTTCAAAGCCCATAAAAGTTTCTATTGCATTGACATTTTTATCCTGCTCCAAACGAATCTCAACATTGACATAACAAGCAGTTCCATGCTAATGTACTACATTTTCATTGATCTATTTGATCCTGCAGGTTACTACTCACCAAAAAAACCCCAAACAAAACAAAAACTTTGAAAAAAATTTATTTTTTATTATTTCTGTGACTCCAGGAAAAGTGTAAAGCTCAGGTTACTTATGTCACAATGTTTCCATGCCTAAGAAAAATGGTTGTATTGGCCCAATGA
>NW_008825114.1:4710047-4738570 GCF_000699105.1 Pygoscelis adeliae
CAGAATAAACAACCTTCCATTTAATAATTGTTATAGGACAGTATTAATACTATATGCAATAATACTGCACTATAACACAGTAACAAAATTAGCAAATTCAAATATATACGGGGCAACAGGGCTGTTCAGTTCATAACACATCAAGTACCAGGCTCCGAGAATACACACAAGTAGGCACTATGAGAAACTTACTCTTCCAAGATGCATCTTAAGCTTATTATGTAAAATCAACTTGCTAGCCATATGTGGTTGGGGAACACAGGGTCCTCAAGCAACAGCCTCCAAATGAAGGCTGGAAGTGACGAGGTCAGAGATGGTATGCACATCACAAGTGGCTGCCGCTGTATCTCTGGACCACACCACCTCTGCTGGTCAGTTGTCCCAGAACAGCTTCTTACATTCTGTAACACCCAGGTTCTCTGCAGCCTCACAACAAACACAATTGTGTGAGCAATCTGCTGCAGTCCTTATTAATTCCTCACCCTTTTTCTCCCAAGAAACATATCTCTGCCTTCAGCTGTGGCAGAAAATGGATGTCATGGGTCTTATGTCCATTACCTCACAACTCTTTGAGCCTATAAAGGGGAGAGAAGAGCTCTGTTTTGCATCCCGTGGTACTGTTTAAAGTGCTCCCATCAAGAGGAAACCACCTCACATGTGGAAAGCAACTGAATAAGTACTAGTTAAATTCTTTAAAACTAAATTTAATTTTATTTTATGGACTTCTTTCTAAAAGAGATGGGTTGGACAAAAGCATTTTTGTGGATTGTAACATCACATACTCAGCAAGTTTTATTTAGTAGTCAGGAACGCTACTGCAGAATAGCCAATTCCTGCAATTTCATCAAAACTGTCTTAATATTATAAAGTGTTTTTTTTTTACTGTACCTGCTTCCTGGAGTTCTTTTGTTGATTTTCTTTTTTATTTAAAGAAATTTTCATTTTTCATTGTTTTTTATGGTAGGTTTCAAAACAGGAAGAAGCAGCTTGAAAATACAAACCTAACTTTCTCCAGTATAAAATGGAAAGCAAAAATAAGTTATATTAAATTTAATCTTTTAAACCAATTCCCCAATATTCAGAATCTGATTTTATGACATTCAAATGTTTGAGGCTAGTAATACTGAACTGCTTCATATTAATATGCTGACCTTCTATAGTGACTATCCTTTTCTGAAGCCATTCAACAAGCACTCATTCAGCTATATATTGAGCTAGCTGAACAGAGTAAGTTGCCCAGGCATTGTCCTAGCTATTTCCAAATAGTCTGAGAGCCATTCTGTTTTAATGGAAAGCCCAGTGCAACGTAAGCTAAGTTGCAAGCAACCTGATGAGCAGGCTCATTTCCTTTATTCCTATTTGTCAGCACCATATGTCAACTTGGACACAAGTTAAAGACATCCAATATCCAGACTGCATGGATAAAAATGTAATGATGTTAACACTATTACCACATCCACATCACTAGGCTAGCTATACAGATATGCACAAAACCCAACAAGCTTATGTGTACAGGGCCAGCAGTCTTAAAAATCTACCTGTCCTACAAGTGACTTCCTTCTCTGCAGGACGACTGTCAATCAGTAACACAGGTTTCCACACCCTTTCCAGCAGAGGGAACGTAAGACTTTGGGGTGCAATTCTGGCAGGATTCATTATGAAGAATCCAGCAAGACTGGACATAAACAGACATACTTTCCCCTACTATAAAACGTAAAAATGAAACAAATGAAACAAATTCTTCCTCTTCCATTTGCTAAAAAGATTATTAAAAAAAAAAATTTACTGAAACTACTGTTCCAGTAGTTGTGGTGGTGGTGTTGTTTCAGAATTTGAGTAAAGAACAATCATAATTCCATTTCATTAGAGGATCTCAAAGCACTTCATAAACATTAATTAACAACATCCAAGTATTAATTGGGATAATTAGAACATTTTGTAAAAGCCGTGGGGGAGGAGGAGAGAAATCAAGCTGAAGCACAAAGGACTTGTGCAGCAAGTTAATATATTAGAGCCAGTAGAATAATATGTTTCCTGGCTTCAAGTTAAGTATTCAAAATTCTAGGACAATGTGCAAAATGACAAGCAAATCATAGAATATATTTCAGCACGGGAAAGAAAAGTAAATTTCTTAATTAAAATATAAGAGCTCATCTTCATTAGATTCAAAATGTACCTTGATAAGTAAAACGGGGTTGTCTGTCTACATTCAATGCTGTGCTCTTACTGCCTAGAAGGCAACAGTAAGTGCTAATGACATTTACCCCTCCTAATAAGAGTCACTCACACTTCACTGTTATTCCTTGTTATTGCTCAGGACAGGCACTAGCACCTCATTGAAAGATCAGTGCTGCAAGGGAAAAAAGTCCCCTTGAGATCCCTTGGACTTCAAGAAAAGCAGTAAATCAACTGATGCTGGACAGATGACAAGTTTGATTCTCTGTGGCCCTTCCTGATTCCTAAGTGTCTGTGGGCCTAAATTTCATAAGTGCCTGAAGCCAGTGCTGACACACAGACAATCAAAACCACCCCTAAACTCAGAGCAAGAGGTGTCTAAACTGGGAAAAGTCTTAAATCCATTAAAGTGTCATGGTCTGGACTCCATAGTCTCTAACTGAGTTAATCTCCATTGATGTGTAGCTGAATGGTTAATATCACAACCTTATCACCTCCAGGACCATGATTTGAATTCAGCCTGAGGTCCTCTGTGAAGAGAGTAGTCTATAAAAAGCAGAAGTCCTAGTCTCCGAGCTGTATTTTGTGAGAAGAATGATGTTAATTCCTTGGATTCTTGGCACAACTCACTCCCCTTCACATGCACACACACATTTCCCTTCGATCAATAGCTTTATGCCCTTTTGTTTTCTTTATTTTATAACAGGTCACTGCATCTATTAGAAGAAAATTGAGATGGACAGTAACCCCAAGATCCTGTCCTCAACTCAGTAGTCATATTTCTTTGACACAGTGCAGGATACATTCTGGTAGAGGCTTCAACATGGCATTGTTGGCAAGAAAAGTGATTTTCCAGGCTAGAAGGAAAGCCCTTCTCTCTCTTCACCTCACCCCCAAAGAATCAGTCTCAAAAATGCAGACTTTTGTCACAGACACACACACTCACAATCTGTCAGAAATACAGATAAAATTTATAGATTAATTAAGTATGTGCATATACACACACACATATATACATATTTCACTGAAAAACTTCTGTGACCATAAATGGTTAATAGAAATTGAAACACATTCTGAAGCAAGAAAGCTGGAAATAGTTTCCTCCTTGGTTTACCTGCCAAGACCCAAGTTCAGGGCTCTGTTTCTCCTGCAATGCATGATGGCATCACTCACACCTAAAGCAGCCCAGGGAATGAACTATTCCTCCCACCCCCTTCATCCCCCACTCTGCTTTAGGTGTTTGTGATTTCATCAACTATCACAAGAGAAACACAGGACCATGAACTCAAGCCTTGGCAGGTGAAGAGATTTTAAGCTCCATTTTAAAAACCAAGCACACATGGTCCTGGCATATGCCTGACAGACCTTCAGTAACAGCCATTTCCATGCTCTGCATCCCAGTAGCTGTGCCCAGCTGTGTGAAACTACATCAGTCAGTGGGGTCATGGCTTCTCACCCCCAGTACTGTAAACAGTACACATTCCTGGTAGGAAAAACACTACACAAAAGTCTCTCTCTCTCTTTTTTTTTTTCCTTTTGGTCTTCCACAGCCAAAAATGTTTGCCATTAAGAAGGCCATCTTTGCATTTCTGAGCCATGTGAAACACTATGGTTATAAAGGCTGACTATTTCATAGTAGTCATTAAGAACTAGCATCATGTATACTGCTGTTGATCACCAGGGGTTATACAGCCCTCTGCTTCATTACCCTTGCAAGATGCAAGACACAGAGCAGCAATAGCACAGCTCTCCAGCTGCACATACTCTGGAAATCCAAATGATTTTTCATGTTACTGAGACATCTGTTGTCACATAACTTGTCCTGGTGGCGTTCAGAAGTGCCATCAAACTTTTTGGACTTTATTTTTATTCCTTCCCGGTTCAAGTGCTAACGGTCGTGATAAATAGTCACGTAGCACTAGTGTGATTGGTAGTGTTACTGTTAGAGGTACAGCATCAAAAGCAGCTGGGAGATGTTAGGAAAGTTAGTGCAGATACAGAGAAAATCTGAAAGCACTTCACACTGTAGAACAAGTGGCACTGCTTTGCTCAAACACACAACAATGCTTCCCTCTGGCTCAGCAGTTGTGCTCTGTTTCCCTATCTCACTCTTCAGTCCTTAAAGGTTTATCTGAGCTTTTTCCACCCTCTGTTTAGAGTAGAGATAGGATAGTCACTCCTTGCTTAGTACAGCTAAGATGAATACAAAAGAGCAAGGGGCATAGCAGAGAATCTCTGTTTCACAGAAGTGCAGGGGAGTCATGCTAAACTGACTCACATGGGAGAAGAGAAACTCTTCCAGATGATCACAGCTGCAAATATTAGCATGCAGTGATGCTGTGGGAGGAATGGAAAACTCAGGAGACGGACACATCATCTAACAGATCCTTTTCATCTCTTTGTGCTAAAGAGGCAAAATCAGAGAAGGAGGGGCAGTGAAACTGAGGTGAGGCTGAAGACGAGAAGATAAGCAAGAAAAAAAAGGCGGGAGGGGGGAATGGGAGGCAATGACACCAGAATAAGTAAGTCGGAGTGGAAAGAGAGGGAGGAGGGAACAGACAGGCACAGAGAACAAGAAATAGGTAGGGCACATACTAAAGAGACCCAGATTCAAATCCCATCTGTACTGGGAGAATAGAAGTCTGGATAAATGTCAACCAGCTTTGAGCCTTGGTCACTCTGAGGGCCGCTGTTCAAAAATAATGTTGGAACAAAAGAACACATATGAGTGTTAAAAATAATTACAAGGGGGGAAAGAAAACACAAGATAGAAGTGTATCTAGCAAAGCTGAAAAAAGTAAATAAAGCTGTAAAAGGGTAACTCCCTCTTCATTATCAGGTAATTAAATGTGGGTGGCAGTTATTCTGGGAAATACAAGCTTGCATGTGAAAGACTTCGGTTGTACTTTGGCTTTGTTACAGCCTTTACCAGATAAACTTCTTAACCTTTATGTGAATCAGTTTTACTATACATAAAAAGGGCATAATAGTCATAGAGACATGGAAAGACTGACTAAGTGACTGCTTCTTAAAATGCATGGAAATCCTCCAGTGGTCACAGCTAAACAAGTGCAAAGTATTAATTAAGAGATTGACAAACAGACCAATGAGGAATGAGAAGCAGTATCAATTAAATAAATGCACAACCTTTTACATAAGCCATTTTTATTGTATTAATGGTGCGTAATTGTCATCAAACTTTTGCTGGGTTGCAAGGCTAAACTTTTTTTCTTTCTATCCTTATCATAATTTGATTGCCTATTTCTCTTAATTTCCTTTATCATGAATAATATAGCATACCACCACTTTAAAGGTGGTTTGTTATGAAAGAAAAAACCAGTAAATAACTGATGGCACTTGGGGAAAAAAAAACTGACAGAAACTTGTGATTATAGATAGCAGACTACCTTGAACTGAAAGTATGAAATGACCTGACACTACCTGTCTACCTTGCAAAAAGTTGATACCCTCAGAGCTGCTGTTTGTTTGTTTTCTTTCTAATGTTCCTTATGTTTAAGAAATGGAGGCTGTTTGACAAGCTATTTAATTAAATAGCCCTTGCACTTGGGCTCTGTAGCAAAAGTTCAAACATCTTAAAAGGAGGAAATGAGTACCGACGGGAAAGCTAAGACTCTAAAGTCTCTAAAAGAGGTCAGATAGCAACAGAACCCATGCTTTTCTGAAATCCTCCACAGACAAGCCAATGGTGGGCAATATTTAATTTTAAGAACAGTAAAGCAATTTCCATCTGTGCATATGGTTAATATTTCACCTGCTTAGAAGGGATGAGGTGCTAAGGGATTATTCAGAGAAAGAACAGAAAAGAAATAAAGAATTTCTTAAAGTATTCTTAAAGATGCTCAAATTTCTTTCTTTGGTCTCTCCCCAAATCTCTTGACCTAATCTGGATGTAAGAATGGTGTGAATGAACAATCTAGTTGTGGTAAACTAGGACAGCAAACGAAAACAACCCATTTCACCAAGAGCAACTATGTTTTACAAAAATTTGAGAAATTGTCACTCAGTTATCACACCAATATATGTGAGCATGTAATTTGACTATGCATATAACCAATTTTTCTTTAAGAATCTCAGAACTGAATTATTTAACCTGTACTAGGTATTTCACGATTTGAATGAGTTTGTTTTAGTTTATGGGACGTTGCCTTTTGAAAAAACGTCTAAATTTCCCCCCCCTAATGTGTACCTTCTGAGAGTTTACTCTTAGCTGACTTCAGTGACTGAAACAGTTGTTCTTGCTCAATGGTTGTTTTAGCCCTACAGAACCAACACAGCAATGGGAGAATAAACCATAGTCTATCCTGGTCATCATCTGAATAGTTAACTAAATTCATAAAGTAGGGATTGTGCTGATGATCTGTGGGCAAAGAAACACACAAGCCCAAGTCAGCAGTGTCATTAATTTCAGAGGTTTTTTTCTTATTTTTAAAATTAGCAGTCTTGACGGTGAAACCACAGAGGCAGGAAAAGCATCATACTCCCATTTCCAGACTTCCCAAAGCAGAAAACGATATCTAATAATTTTGAATTTCATCAGTCTTCAGTATTGACATTGCCATGGAAAAGACCTTCATTTAGGATTAGTGATTCCCCATGCGCTGTCCAGTGCACGAGCTTTTGTAAGTGAGTCACCTTTTGGGCCAATAAAATACCCATACTTTTCCAGCTGGCGTTAGTTTTGATTTTGTTTTTTGGGACTACTTTTTTTTTTAATTTCTCATAGCTGTGAGTGGCACCAGAGAGTCTGGCAACCAAGACATTGCCTATGACTATAATCTACTTTTTTCGAGGAAATGATGGTAAGAATGGGAATCCTAGGTCTAGCCCCTTTTCCTGATTCTGCCAGTGTTCTCTTCTGTGCCTCTGCTTCCTTCTTTGTACTGTAAAGATAATATTTATTTTCCTCTTTTACACTAAGGGAATACAACTATTTGATCACAAAACAGTTGAAAAAGTGTTGAGCTGTTACTCAAAATACTGAATCATTACTTGCAGAGTCAGTTTATGGTCTCTAAGTTGTGGTCACATGTCCTGTCGTCTGCAGCTGGATCAGTGTAAAAGCTGAATGCCCCAGCTGTTCACTGCTAGTGGCATAATTGCTCTCTAGCCCTTTCTTCTCAGAATAATCAGAGTTAACTTGCACATGTTTAGCAGGAGGATTTTTCTAACCTGGCTTGTTTAGAGAGAACCTGGCTAGGGAGCGATTACACATGTAGTTACACTAGCAAATGGGTGGAGTAAAGTATTCTCCAGTGATGGAGCAGAGGAGAACAGCTGGCAAAGTTACCTCTTCACTCAACTCAGCTGGAACCAAACCAGAGCTGGAGATTTACTCACAGTTAAGCTGCAAAAGTAACTTCACCCAAATCAATAGAGCCACTAATCACATCTTTTTGAGTAGCAGGTGCAGAATCTGACCCAAAACAGCTACTGTTGTTGACACAATAATTTCTCGTCATGTAAAGACAGTTGCACTGGCTGTTCCCAACGAGAAAACCTATAGGCTCACTAACAGCTCCACACCAACAATAACTTAGTTCCTTGAGATAGGTACCAGATAAACAAGCCTAGAAACTGAAGCGCTCCGGGTGCCCATGAAGCAGACACAGTGCAGAAAGTTTCCCTATACAGTAAGGTTTTTTTGAGGATCACTTCTAAAGATGAGAGAACAACTCCTCCTCTAAAACATTAATCCTGTGAGCAATCTGATGAGACTGCTGACCAACTGTCACTCTCTGACATTTCAGAGATAGGTATCCATTCACCAGAAACTAGGTTTATTGCACAAAAGCCAGAGAAAGCTTGACAGGTCTTAATGCCTTTCAGCCGTTACTGGCAATGTTGTGACTGCGCCCAAATGTGGAAGGCGGTGTGTCACACTACCTCTGCCGGCTTCAGCCTTCCTTCGCTTCCTGTGCTCCATTAATGCATCCACTGAATGAAGCAATAAATACTGCATTTTTTCCTCTGCCTGCTGCTTTTTAATTTCTTATTTACAAACATTATTAGTCCAAACGAGGGTATTACAAATAATCCCACCCACCTTGCAGCACTAATATATAACTAGAAATGGGCACTGGTTTTCTCTTGTTTCTCAAGTGGAGCAAATGGTGAAGTCTCTCTCAAAAGTTACTGAGAAAAAGTATTTTCTTTTTTTGTGGGAAGAAGGGTTTCATTATGGATCTTGAACAGAAAAGAAAATATCTGGCAGAACTAAAATAATTGATTTTGGGTGGATAAATCTACCCTACAATTTCCTTTTATTTTCCCCTCCAGAAAAATTCCATTTAGGGAAAATGTTAAAATATTTTAACACTTCCATCATGATTCAGGGGAAATTCAGCACACATTGATGTCTCAGACCTTCCCAAGGCACGAAACTCCAATTTTGTACCATCTTTACAAGTCTTTTGCACTGCGGTTAATTGGTGAACACTGGAACTTGAACCAGGATCAAGTATTCTGGAATCTGTCACAACCATTCCTTTTCCCTGTTCTGGTACTTCTCTTAGTCCTTGCAGAAGAGACTTAGGGTACAGAGTCTGTATGTTCCAAGTAAGTTCTGTATTTCCGAGCAAATGTTCCCAAAGCTACTAACCTTCCTCCCCCCCCCGCCAAACAGTGATAGCCATCATTTTGTCAAGTTACAAGTTTAAAATATTATTTTTATTAGAGACAAACAAGCTAGTTTACTGGTTTATGCTTCTCTAACTACAGCATTATAGCAAATTTAAACCTTTTCCTAGATAGATATATTTGTGTATTTGATGTACAGTGATTATGTATAAATATATAGTAAATTTACCGGCATTGACTGGACTATGTTATAACTTAGACAGGTTTGCACAGCCAAGTTAAAAAGAACTATACTTCCAGACTGAGAGTCAGACGTTCCTGAATTCGCTGCATGACAGCCTACCAACAATCTCATAGCTCTGCGATATTCTGGATGATTTATTTCGGTACTTGATACTTTTGGTTCTCCTATAGGAGGCTCATGCCATTTCATTGGAAGCTTTTTGTGTGGAAAAGCTGAGTCTGAAAGCCTCAAACAATTCTGTGAATAGTTCCAATTCTATAATGACGAGCTACATGGAACAACACCTCTTGCTCAAAGGAGACATTACCTGTAGTTCTCATCTGTATGCACTTTTACTGTGCTAGTGTTACTGCACGTCTTTTCAAATTTCCCTGCATGCCCCTTTTCTCCTTTTTATCAGATAGTTGTAATAGCATTACTTTTTAAACAATACTTTTTTATTATCATAGATTTGATTAATTTTCCTAAGATTTCTCTTCATGTATGTTTTACTAAACAGTTTCCCTTACTGAGCTTCCTACCTTTAATGGAAACAAAATGCAATTTTTGCCCAGCGAGCTTGTGGAGTCTCCATCCTTGGAGCTATTCAAAAGCCATCTGGACATGGTCCTGGGCAACCAGCTCTAGGTGGCCCTGCTTGAGCAGGGGGGTTGGACAAGATGACCTCTGTTCCAGCCTCAACCAATCCATGATTCTTTGAAATTAGAGAGGTGAACTAACAGGCAGGCTCGACTACACCTATCGTAGGTCTTCATTCGCTCACTAACACAATCCACGGCCGAGCACTAACCAAGTCAACATGTGGCAAGACTGTAACAGCTGCCCTTAACTTTCATTGATAATTGTTCTCCTTTAACTGACATAATATTCAACATACTGTTGTTGAATGTAGTAATGGTAAAATTCATGCCTTGAGGGATACAATGTGATTGAGTTTTAGCCAGATAAACTGAACTCTGACCTAATGGTGTATTATAGGCCTTTACACCACTCAGATGCATAGGTCACAATCCCACTCTGTATGAACCTCTATATAATTATATTACAAGCCATTCTTGCATATATTAAGATCATTCCAACAGATCATTAAAACAAAATCAATACGAGCCTGATTCTATGAACTTTAAAACAAGAAAACTACTGATCTCAGTCAGTCTTTTTGTCTGTAAGGGACACTGAGTTATATTCTATGCTTGTAATACATTATGCCTAACTATTAATCACATTTAGTAAACAGCAATTTTCTAATGTTATATCTTAGAAAGGATGCGGTTTTTATGTGTATTCCTTTGCAAATCCTATTGCTTCAGCCCTCTTAATACAGTAGCATTTCAGAATCCAGGAATCTAAAATATGATGCAATATGCACATAATGCCATTACAGTATGTATCTCTATAGCTATCTATCATATATGTATCTAAATTATATATCATATCTAATATCTATAGATACATATCCATACATATATATCATACAAACATCCATAGATATCTACTGTATAAATGTCATGGATATATACTTACATGTAAGTTTTAGACTGGGAATGGATAAATGGGTTCTATTGTATTTGAACATGTGTAACATTTAGCTTTTACAAAATACATGCCTGAGAGAATCCTAAAACAATTAAAGAGCTCCATTCTATATATATCCTAATAAGAATAACAGGATCTCATTATTAAAGTAATAGCCTTTTTGTTACTCTTTCTCCAAGACTTTTCTACAATTCACAACACTTTTCTGCAAAAATCTGTGTATAGAGCAATTAAGAAAATATTTAAGAACACAGAATATTAAGATTTCCATAGAATTATGTAAGGCTAATTTACTTCTTTCACACACAGGACAGAAAATTGAAGAGGAATTAAAAAATACAGTCAGAATTCCTCAGAGCAGGAATAAAGATTCCCACATTTTCTGTGTAGTGCCAAGCTCACTATCATTGCCTAAGAAAGTAAATAAGTAAATCGGAAACTAGAATTTTCAAAGTTTTTTGGGCATGTCCATTTAAATAACTGGATGACTTCTAGATGATGCAGAACTCTCACAAAGTCAGTAGCAATTATTAGAACTCACGAGCATGTTGTATTAGATTCTCAATCAGAAATAGTCTTATAAAATGTAATAATTCACTTTGGAACCCAAAAGATGATTAAATTCTTCAGACAAGCAACCATACATATTCACGACCATACTCATAAAGCAAGTCTGTCCATTTTTTTGTTCACTTATTTTATGTTTTGTTTGCTTATCTTAACTAATCTGCATGTAACACTTTATTTAAAGCTACCTTTTTAAAATAGACTTATAAACAGGATTTTCCTGTTTATACATTACACTCTAAGGATACTTCCCAACATAACCATGATCATAACCCCCATTTCATCTAGCCCTTATTAGATATCTTGCTAAAGAAGGAAAGAAAAGATGAAGGAGCTGCTGACTTGGATCTTAGTTTCTTAAGTCAAACAGTAGCCCTTGAAAACTTGCCAGTTGCCTTTGATGACTGAATCAGGCTTGCAGCTAGCTAACCTCAGTATTTGCAGTATTTAAGGTATTTCCTACAATAAGCGTAAGCAAGTACAAATAAATACTATGGTACGAAGGAACCTGCATTTTTTTAGCTTAGGAAAAATTGAATATTTTATTTTGCCAACATCATCATTAGTCTTCAACATGCCACACTAAATTTACTTCATATCCTTCTACCTCTTTGGGTGCATGGTCACTACATCTGTACAAAAAAACCTTCAGTTAACAGGGTTTGGAAACATGCTTTGCTTTATTTCCTACCTGAAGGATGTAGCCTCGAACATAGTCTCGAAGTGTCCAGCCTAAGCCGTGTAGAATATGCAACACCTCCTCTTGCTTCAGTACACTGAAGAGTCGGTCAAGTAATATCTTCAGTCTCACAGGCACAGCCTGAGTACCGTAGAGCATCAGGCTGCTGATGTCAAACACAACATTGGACTGCACAATCTCCACTTGGGTTGGGTGGTAGAGGTGCTGAGTACTAAGTTTGTCCAAGGCTGAAAGAAAGGGGGTTAAATATAAGAGAAGAGCTAAAGGAAAGACAAGAAAATAATCCTCAAAAAATATCTAAACACATCGAATTTTGCACTTATTTTCCAGAGAAATATCACCTGGATGATTCACAGAATCATAGAATCACAGAATGGTTTGGGTTGGAAGGGACCTTTAAAGGTCATCTAGTCCAACCCCCCTGCAATGAGCAGGGACATCTTCAACTAGATCAGGTTGCTCAGAGCCCCGTCCAACCTGACCTGGAATGTTTCCACGGATGGGGCATCCACCACCTCTCTGGGCAGCCTGTTCCAGTGTTTCACCACCCTCAGCATAAAAAATTTCTTCCTTATATCCAGTCTAAATCTATCCTCTTTTAGTTTAAAATCATTACGCCTTGTCCTATTGCTACAGGCCCTACTAAAAAGTTTGTCCCCATCTTTCTTATAAGCCCCCTTTAAGTATTGAAAGGCTGCAATAAGGTCTCCCCAGAGCTTTGTCTTATCCAGGCTGAACAATGCCAACTCTCTCAGCCTGTCCTCACAGGAGAGGTGTTCCAGCCCTCTACTCATTTTTGTGGCCCTCTTCTGGACCCGCTCCAACAGGTCCATGTCTTTCCTGTACTAAGGACTCCAGAGCTGGATGCATTACTCCAGGAGGGGTCTCACCAGAGCAGAGTAGAGGGGCAGAATCACCTCCCTCGACCTGCTGGCCACGTTTCTTTTGATGCAGCCCAGGATACGATTGGCCTTCTGGGCTATGAGCACACATTGCTGGCTCATGTCCAGCTTTTCATCCACCAGTACCCCCAAGTCCTTCTCAGCAGGGCTGCTCTCAATCCCTTCATCCCCCAGCCTGCACTGATACTGAGGGTTGCCCCAAGCCAGGTGCAGGACCTTGCACTTGGCCTTGTTGAACCTCATGACATTCGCACGGGCCCACTTCTCGAGCTTGTCCAGGTCCCTCTGGATGGCATCCCGTCCCTCAGCTGTGTCAACTGCACCACTCAGCTTGGTGTCATCTGCAAACTTGCTGAGGGTGCACTCGATCCCACTGTCTATTGCACTGATGAAGATACTAAATCGTACTGGTCCCAGTGCAGACCCCTGAGTGACACTGCTCATCACTTAGTGATTCTTTTTCACAGATGCAGTCCAAAACAGGCCTAGTTTCCAAAGGTCACAATTAACTAATTCCTACAGCAGAAGGGTGCTCAGCTGAGCCCCAGAGACTACAATACTCATAAGTTCAAAAGAAATGACAGAAAATTTGTGATTAACTGATGACCAAGACTGAAGCTATGCAGAATTGATAGGGGCTGTTAAAGGTTTGAGACTTAACCTCTAGGGGAGAAAAATAGAACAGATACACCCTAAACCCCAGCCTTTTAAACATGTTAAAAATTAGTCCCCTGATTTACAAAAAATTCTATCATGAATTCACTGCTACTTGAGCAGGCTAGTTTGCTTTACCCTTCTGTGTGAATTTCATGTTATTCACTGTGACGTGAATAATTTAGAGATGAGGGGAGGGGAGGTTTGCAGGATGAAGGTAATTCTTATCCCCTTGTGAAGTTAAATATGATGGAATTGCATATGACATCATGCACTTTACTGAGTATCAATGTTTAAATTTAATTTTCTTTCCATTTTATGGACTACGTTGCAGCACCTAGGCTTCTCACCGCTTTTTTTTAAACAAAACCTTCTGAGCATTTAAAATAATTTTATAGGGACTTCTCCTGTACTTTGGTTTCTTCTTGGCTTATGGTCACTGGAGAGTTCATGTACTCTTGATAAATTGCTTTCTTACATCCAGAGCGCAAAGGCCCTTATCATTTACTCGCTGGCTTCATTCAACACGTTTACTCCAAGGAATACTTTGTCAAAGACTTCTGGTTTCCTCATACTTAATTTCTTGCAACTGATTTGTCTGATCTGTCCTATTCTAGTGGTTAAGTCAACTTTGAATAAATAGCTTTAAATATTAATTTAACATTCAAAAAAGATAAGGAATTGGCAAGCCTAGGGACTGCAGTCCTATGTCTCTCCACAGGACATTTATACTGCAGAATGTGAAGGGTGGGATTTTTCTTCCAAAAGCTCTTCTTCCAAAGTACTTCAGCTATATAGGTTTCATGATGTGGGACTGATTTATTTACAAGGTCTAATGAATGGGATTTGATTGACGCTTAAACAGTTCAAATACTTTCCTTTTTTTTTTTTTTCCCCCTTTTATGTATGATATTTTTGTAACATGGTTATTTTGCTACTACTGTAACAGATGTGTCATCAAAGTACTCAGTAAGAAAAGCCTAGAAAATTGATTTTTGTTACTGTGGAGGCTGTGCTGTATGTGTACCTGAGGGGCAGAGCAATCATTTGGAAGCAGTAAAATAAAATAAAATATTAATTTTTTTTTACAAACAGTACTATTGCAATAAGAATGCTGTAAATTAATATTAGTGTTAATAGATGCAACACCTTCTATCAGACTATCAAAATAATTAAGCAGATCTGGATCACCTTGAGCTTTCCACCTTCAGTCTTACAGAATGAGAATAGGATCCAAAGAGGTTAACTGGCTTCTCCAAGTTTACACAAATGCAGACCAGAGTCAAGACCTGAATTAGTATTTTCTGAATACTCAATGCTTTTTAATCACTGCATCATACTGTATTTCTGATATATCTTAATATTTGTTTTTGTTTCTCTTTACTTAACAGTAAACCCTACGCCTGCAGTGAGGAAAAGCAAGTTCTTCCAGCTAAAGAAGACTTGGCTTGCTGAAGATTTTAAGGTCATGATTCTACTTTGGCCCAAGTCAGAATTACCGTGAGATGTCTTTATCTAAAGACTGTTGGGTGGATTATAAAACTAATAGCTAGAATGAGATTACAAAACCCTGTGGACATTTACTCACTTCATGTGATGTGACCACTTTGAGGATAATAGCTTTGGAAAGGCCAAGATGGAATAGAAGTGAAAAAAGAAATAAAAAAAGTCCTTTCAAATTACTAAGCACACTACTTGACCAGCAGATAGAAATTTTCACAAGATACCCTGTACTATTCTATTTATCTGCAACATTTGTTTTCAAGCAATATTATCTATAGACATCCACTTCTCAAAACACACACACAAATAAGATTTAGTCCAGTGTTGGATTAACATTCCAAGTGACAGTGAAATTATCTCCAATTTTGATTTGTGGCCTTATTTTGCACATAATGTAATAAACAAATAAGCAGTGAAATTTATCCTTTTGAAGTACAAGTCAGCATATGCACTGAAATGTGTAATTTATAACACAACAAAGCATATATTTTTGCAGGGGTATGTAAGAGCATTTGCAAACTAAAGACTGACCTCATGCTACAGACAAAAAAAAAAAAAAAAAGAAAAAGCTGTACATGAAGGGAAAGGAAATGCACTTGCACCCATATAAGAAATAATATGGTAAGCATCTGAAATTCTTTCAGATCATTGACTATTGAAAGCACTCGGCAGGAGAATGAAACTTTTCACTATAATCTGTAATTTATAAAAATTATCTTGTTTCTTTAAAAGAGATTGCTAAGGAAATAGTTGACAGAGAGAAGTTGCTTTCTGTAGTACTTCTAACTGATTTCTCCTCTGGTATCATTAATGAACTAATGCCGGTGTTGTAGGTGGATTCAAGAGGCCATTTATGTAGTTAGACACGTACTTTTTCAAATAAGCGATAAGAGAAGGACCTAAGTCTCATTGTTGGTTTTTCTGTAAGGACAAGAGTATTAACTTTAGCCTTGCCAAATCTCAGAGTAGATATTTGTATTCCGCTGTCCTGAATTGCCCATCTAATTTCATGTGGATAATGCATTCCTCACCGTTTGCTATTCTAAAGTATTGGTTCAATTTCTGTATGCTAATGAACAATGCCTGTTTCACAGGTGAATACAGTCAACAGTATCTGCAGCAGTGTATGATTTCATAAGTGCTTAGGAGACTTCAAGATGAAACATGCTATATAAAAGAATGAGCTTTATCATACCTGAAAACTGACATAAACAGATGTGTACTTATTAAGAAGATATCAGTGACTGAACATCATAACACATTAAAAGTCCCTTTCTGGTGCAGCATGAGGTATAACTCATAGTTCTTACACTTTCAGTGGGCTAAAAAGTTTACCCAGAAACGTCTTAGTAAGTTTGTGACTTTTTGGTCGTAACCTGCACAATCTTTTCCGAAAACATGACTACAATGGGTTCAGCTAGGTGCTTAAATTAAGAAGGCTACCTTTTAACAGCCCAGTTCAATTCTTAGCACTGCCCTGATAGTCTGATACTCTTTACCTCGGAGTGAGTGGAAAGCTGTTCACTGATAGAGGAAGAAGAGATCTAATGAATCTTAAAATCACATACTTGCTGAGTAATCAAAATTTTTGTGTAACAGCCTAAAAAACGCCCTTGTGTTTTACTATACCAACATACAGCCGAGTAATATTTCCATGGTGAATTCTAAATTTCAAGTACTTGTCTCAGAAATTTTAACTGTTAAAAAAGGGGGGCAAAAAAGAATGATAAAGAAGTAGAAGACATTACAGAAGATTGCTTTCAACACCCAAAAATGACTCATTGGATAATTAGTACAGGAGTTAGGAACATTTCAGTACTGTTTTTCTTACCTAACTCTGAAGTATCAAGTATGCACCATAATAATTTAGATAATTTAGAATATTTCAGTTGGAAGGGATCTACAACAATCACCTAGTCCAACTGCCTGACCACTTCAGGGCTGACCAACAGTTAAAGCATATTATTAAGGGCATTGTCCAAATGCCTCTTAAACACTGGCAGGCTTGGGGCATCGACCACCTCTCTTGGAAGCCTGTTCCAGTGTCTGACCATCCTCTCGGTAAAGAAACGCTTCCTAATGTTAAGCCTGAACCTCCCCATGTTGGCTTATCCACCCTTTACCTTCTTGAATAGAAAACAAAATCCCCCAGATTTTACAGAGAGTCTGCTCAGTATAACCTGAATTGGAAAGAGAACTTTGAAATTGATACAATGTCAATCTTCACATTACAGCCTGCAGTATTCTTATTATGTAAAGTTCCAGCAAAAAACTTTGGATCTATTTGTAACAAAGCAATGAATGAACTTTTATGTTCTATTTGTGGTTTCTTTTTTTTTTTTTTTTAAGTGTAGTAAAACACGGAAATCTACTTCACCATATATATTTTACTGAAGTTTTGGGACCCTGTGTAATTCAGAGGAAATTAATTACAAAAGGTACATTAAAATAAGGCTCAAATACTTGTTCAGTTTATCAAAAGACAGAAAATAAAGACAAAATCTTTCATTTCATCTATACTGTGGCTAACTCATTGGCTCAGCTATGCAAATTTACTCATTGACCTTAGACTCATTCCTTCCCAACATGCAGTGGACAAGGTCAACCAAATTAAAAGCCGTGCTTCTGAGTGGATTCCATTTTTGTTAAGCAAAAGAAATACAAGTATGTAGTGATGAATTTTGTACTTTGGAGGTCTCATATTGCTTTTGAATAGCTACAATAAAAGCATGACATTTTGCCTTTACTGAATATACAAGAATTTTAAATATCCTAGTTTTAATGCTATTGGAGTTGTAAATACACATACCTCTTGCTAATTTCCTGATCCTAGATAAATATTTAGGTATCCTAGAGAGGGATGAAAAGGTCTAGTGAAACTCCTTCTCTCAGCTGATTTGCCTGGCTGTGTATCTCAGAACACCACAGAGAAGAGTCAGTAGGTTGCAATGTACAGGTCATTATGGATCTATGGATCTCATTCCATTTCAGTTTTAAATTTGAGCTCTGCAATAGTCCCACTCTAGATTTTCTTGCAGGCTTTCCAGCCAGTTCTCTAACTTACCAAAGAGGGATACAGTTGGAATGCATACACACATACACATGACAATACATAATTTTATAAACATCATCACCTTTCCGGATTACTAGATTTGTTCAAGGGTCAACAGGAAAACGAAACAGAAATTTTATCTAGTCTGTGTCCAGACAACAACAGAGAGCTTTCCAGACTTTTTTTTATCTAAATAACTGGGCCACTTTCTGCAGCAAGAGAAACAAATTGGCAGACAGATTAAATATACAATACCAACATAGAAACATTCCATAATACTGTTGCAACAACATCATGTCGAGTATGGTAAAACAGATACAGTCTTATTAATGGCAATGTGGAGCACTGTAGTTTGCTGTTGATCTTAGTGGTGAACATGAACAGTTTCACGTTTTCAGAGTTCAAGATTTTCTTCTTTTCCTTCAACCACAGAAAAAGAATTAAAACATCCTTTCAAGAACAGAAGGTAGTTTATGAATGACTAAAATGCTGGAGGGACAGGCAAGCTACTGCGGTCCTAAGAGTTGGTCTAAGCTAGCCTCCCTCAGGATGTAGATTTAATACCACCTGTAACATGGTGTGATGTGGTGCATTTTGTAGGTGGAAAAAAACTGCTCCTCAAAAATATCATGCTTAGAAGATGACTAAGGACAAGAAAACTTGCCAATGTCTATTGAATGCCTCAAATATTTTCATGGCGTAGGAAATTATCCCATTCACCCCTGGCACAAGTGCAGAGAGCATGGGACATTAACATTTATATGGGTGGGTGAACATCCTGAATCAGTCTGGGTATAAATTCCAGCTACAACATGGCTTCCTTTGGTGATCTCCATTTCAATTCTGTCTTTATCCACAGTTTAATCCAGATAGAACAGAAATGTTCACTAAGACACTGTGGATTTCAAAAAATCATGGAAGGAGAGTAAGTAAAGCATATTCTGATTCACAGGCAAACCCAACTTTTCCTTCTGCCTTTTACTGTATTTAAAAGCTAATAATGGAAACCATTTGCCAAATGCATTTAGTCTCTGACAGAAGGACACATATGTGATCTTCTAATTTACAGCTTGCATGTACAGATGTTCGCACTTAGTAAAAGGATTCTTAATAGCATTTTAAAATTAAATGTGTGTTGATAATAGGTGTTTCAAACCCAAACAACACAGCAACTAAACTGATAAATGTCTTCATGCCTCACCATGCCTCATGCTCTAACAACATTTTTATAACAGATCAAAAAAAAAACCCCAGCACTTCAGTTGCATGTACACAAAATAAACGTTATTAAAAAAAGTCTGAATGAAAACTTTCATTAATTTTTCTCTCTATGATCTGATTCCAAGTTGAAACATTTAGATTGCTACTAGGTTTATGTAGCCGAAAGCAGAACCACAGTTTGTTCACAGACGTTGCTTGCTGTCTGCAATTACCCCCGCCCCTTCAGTTGCAGTTCGCACTTAGTAAAAGGATTCTTAATAGCATTTTAAAATTAAATGTGTGTTGATAATAGGTGTTTCAAACCCAAACAACACAGCAACTAAACTGATAAATGTCTTCATGCCTCACCATGCCTCATGCTCTAACAACATTTTTATAACAGATCAAAAAAAAAAACCCCAGCACTTCAGTTGCATGTACACAAAATAAACGTTATTAAAAAAAGTCTGAATGAAAACTTTCATTAATTTTTCTCTCTATGATCTGATTCCAAGTTGAAACATTTAGATTGCTACTAGGTTTATGTAGCCGAAAGCAGAACCACAGTTTGTTCACAGACGTTGCTTGCTGTCTGCAATTTTTTTTATCCCTTTGCAAAACTTTGAACCCCATCCAGCTTTGACACACTGCCTCTTCAGTTAATAACTATCAAGTTTCCCCTTGTCTCCTGTCTACTTTTCTTTGAGGCAATTGCGCACTCAGCACCCCGAGATAATAACACACATCTATAAGATAAAAGCAATGGCATTAATGTAATTGTCTGCCTTTCTCTCTTTAGCCTAATCTTTTTTTTTCCTTCAGTTTTGACTGCCTCTGTGACACCTGTTTTTGTCTCCTCTGATCCTACGACAGGTTTTCCGCTGACAAGGTTTTTGCCTGACAGAGATTCTGCCAGACAAGAACATAATAAAATATGAAGAACTGGTTGTCAGAGTTTCTGCCAATGCTCACATGAAATAGGAAAAAAAAAAAATCCTGACTTTTTTTTTAAAGGGGCCCTGTGCTGGTCGCTTTTGGCCTGTCAGGGAAACAGCTTCCCTGGCCAATTCCTGCAAGCCAAACAGGTGTTTTCTTTTATGTTTTCTTTCTATATAAAAACCTTTTTCTTCTATAGTGGAAAACATGATTACAGAGGGAAAAAAAAAAAAAAAGAACAAAACCCCCCTAAAATGCTTTCTCCTAAAAATGAAGATTAGACCTAACTTTGTGTAGTGGTACCTCATGAGCATGTTTTTAATTCAGAATTGACCCCTTAAATAAATAAATAAAGTGGGAGGCTTTTTCTCCCTCCTCCTTGTTGATAGCTAGTATGTTCAAAGGAACAAGCTCTAAAGGACCTTCACTCCAAATTCTCAGGAAAACATCTGGGCTACTAGACGCTTCCTGTATGAATGAAGACACCTGACTATGGGACCATGGTAGGGAAGATGAGACAGAGCCTCTTCTCTTCTGTGGGATTTGGACTTTGCAGTCCTCTCCATCAGTGTGTGCATTTGTGCCTATGTGAAGGAGGACTTCAGCACTGGTAATTACCCTGATGGAGAAACACATGTAGATTAATCACAGGAGCGTCTCAACACACAGCTGCTTATGAGCGTGTGGGTATCATCTGTCACCTCTGCTAGAGACAGCAACTATTGATCAGTCCATGGTGTCGTGCCCTGAGTGCACCAACTGGCCTCCATTGCGCTGACCAGCTTCTCCAGAGATCTCCACCCTGCATTCTCAGTCCATGGGTCCAGGACCCCTACTAAACCTCAGGCCTGGACCTTCATTCCCTACCCAAGGTACATCGTAGCTGTGCCTGTCCATAGTCCTGTCTTCTCAATGACCCTCAGACCCATGTTACAGCCTGGTCTTCAGCCCTGGCTTGGGCCCCACCTTCTTTTGTTCCTGGTTGGAGCCCCTGGATGGACCCCTGACCTGACTCATTCCCTTGCCATGCCTGAGGTTGTCAATGGACTCAGTTACCAACACCTAGTTCTGTCTACCATGATCAGACCTCGAGGAACCGTGCCTATGATGCAGACATTGCTAGTGCTGCAGTTGCCCTTGACTCCTGGCTCAGACCTCTTTGTTGGGCAGCTCCACTTTTGCTGCTATTTGACACACGCATTGACAGTGTCATTGTTGAAACCTACAACTTATAATGGAAGCCACCAAATCAATAAATCTCTTTCTGTTACCTTGACTAGTCATTCATCTTCGATCTTACCTATCTCTTGTCTCTAAAGCCAAATGCCTCTTTCCTATCAGCCACTAACACCTCCTTCAAAATATTCTCTCCCTTAATAATGGTGAGATAGGAGTTAATATGTATCTTAATGGTCCTAATAACATCTGGTTAACATACTATGTACAGTGAGACAGAAGCACATTTGGGAGTCCTGGATTGTGGTCTGGATTTGGAGGATTTCCATCTTAATCCAAATGCACCTCAAATTCCATTAACTGTGATTCACAGATTCACAGAAAGTCTAGGTTGGAAGAGATTTCTGCAGATTGTCTGGTGCAGCCTTCTATTGAAAGCAGGGCCTGAGATTAGGTTATCTCTGGAGCTGTCAAACTGAGTCTTTGATTCTTTGATATTTACAGTGGGGGAAATTCCACCACTTCTCCAGGCAAAACCTACTCCGTCTTTTATGCAGCCTTGAAAACTGTAATGAAAATGCAACAGGCACTGCCTACGTCTTAACATCATTCTGTTTGGATGGAGTACTGTGTTGTAGAGGCATTTCACAAAGGGAAGCCAAGACCATGGTGATGTTTCAGTCTAGGGTGTAACTCTGGTTCAAGCCTATGAAATGCTCTCCCACATGTGCTAAACCACCTCAGTTTTCCCAGGAAAACCTGCTGTCCTGAAGTTGCTGACAGCTGAAGATGTTCAGACCCTGGGAAGACTGGTTCATACAGCTAGTTCTACCATTCATAAACATCAATCTTTCCCACCCCAATTCATGTACTGTGACGATTTCACAAAGCTCCTGTTAAATATACTTCAGAAAAATTGACTGTAATCAATTAGAATAAAATTAGAGAAGTTTTTGAGACTCATGTTATACATTCCTTGTATTATTTTTTCTATTTCTAAAATCCAGATGGAAACGGGATAATAAAGTAACACTATTGTCTGCTAAATTAATCTGGGGCAAGTTTCCTCATGATGCTACAGCTCAAATTGAAATTCTTCCTAGTAGGTTAAAAAAATATGTTTTTTCCATTGAATTTCACATTTGCAAAACAGAAAGCTGAGGTAAAGTTACCCATGGTATTATCGTTACTTTGTAACATATGAAAGCAGTATGAATTTTTTATTCTTGCAGTCAAATCCCATTTTAACCTTATGAAGCTATATGGAATGGAGTGGTAGGATTTGTTTCATTTAGAGCTCTTTCAATTTGTGTTCTGCTTAACCTAGTGAACTCTAGTTAATTAAGATGTTCCTATAAACAATTAAGCTTCTTGTAGGATCGTTAAGAAGATATAAAAATTTATGATGTAATAAAGTGTAATAAAATGATAAAGTGGTTAGCACATCACAGCAATTCATGTGCAGCAGCATAGGTGTTAAAAAAGACAAGTAAGCAGGTACTGTCACCTAAACATCCTGGAGAATTGTGGGTACATGCTGCAGAAGTCCACCACTGCTGCCCCACAAATCCATTGGTGATTTGCACTCTCAGGTCCCACAGAATTTATCCCACTCATCTGGGAATCAAGCAGCGAGCACCAGACACTCTTTTGCTCCTATCTGAAGCTATGCCATGTGGCGAACTTCCTGTCACCATACTTAAAAGGACAAGATCAAGGGTTTCACTGACTACCTTTCCAAAAAGCAGTCTCTACTATGTCTGGAAAGAGGAATTCCAAGTGTTAATTAAAAAATCATTGTTTTTATTGCCTTTGTTCCCTCTTGCACATAGCAAGTCTATTTTTTTTCCCCTTACTGGATTCTCTCCTTAAGAAGAGAGGGTAAGACACTATTGTCCAAGACATCTCCTAGCATTTTATCCTATGGTATAGGGTATACTAAATGGGATGAAGCCTTTTCTGTAAAATGTAAATTCAATAATTATGGGCACCAAATAACAATATCTTGCACTTTTGAAATACCTTTAGTCTAAACCTCTCTGGGCATTTTATAGCTAGTCAAGGGAGATCATAGCTATAAAAGTGGCCTTATGTATATTTCAGAGTTGCCAATGAGTATCTGATGGTATGAATGCCAGTTCTGTGAGAGTACAAAGTCTGATTAGTAAATTAAAAGTTTTTCAGATAATAAAATGTTCACAGTGAGAAAGGGCTTCACTTTGAGATGTGAATATAGCCCAACCCAGCAGAAAAGAGCAAAAAGAGCACTATGCTTCAGAATGGGTCATGGTCTGTTTAGGGCTTACCAGGCACTGCAGCAGTCCTTAGCTGGCTGCTTAATGTCTGGTCAGTGATAATCTCAACTGACTACATCCAAGGGACATTGGCATATTCAAACCCAGGGATGCAAGCCAATAAAGTTGGGGCTCGGGAGAAAGGTCTAACCCCTTTCTGATTGCATTAAGATGTCCTGGGGGTGGCAGGGAAGAAGAGAAAAAAGATTTTAATCTGGGTGGACCCCCAGGGAAATGCAAGGAGGTGTGAGTGTGAACATATGTAAGTTAGAGCCTGTGGTTTATCGCCAGGGAAAACCTTACTCGACACCTGAGGATGTCAAATTTGCATGAGGGCTGAACCCTTGACCGTATGGTTATACAAGTATCAGCTGAATACAAGGATGGAAAAGGAAGGCTTTTTGTTTGATCTTGGGGCAAGTAAGGATTATTTCCTTTCTGTCACTTGTGTCTTATAAACCTTTGAAACAATATTATTTGTCTTGGATGCCCTAATACTTGGATATTCTCGTTTGCTTTTACCTCAGCTTGACTGGCATTAAGGGTGATCTCGGAGTAACCCAAAGCAAACATTACATCACATTGTTCCTACCAATGTGGCAGGCTTTAAAACCAGATACTGGGTCAGAGTACCCACAAGGTAAGAGAATGCATCTTCTCTGTGCTGCATTGGCTGCTTTGGGAATTGCTACTGAAGGGAAGCAAAAAGGGATGGCATGGGCAGAAGAGGGGACTTAAAAAAGTGTTTACCAGTAACGGATGTTAATCAGGTAAGGTTCTTGGAAGCACCTGAGTAATGAAAAACATGCCTCAGCCTTCAGGGTCAAAAGGAAGTTATAACAGATGGATTAAAATGATTTTGTCAGGAAAAGACAGGAAAAGCCAGACAGACTGGATCTAAAATAGTTTTACTTTAAAAGTTATAAAGAGCTAGCCTTTCTCATCAATGAATTGTAGATAATTACTTTACTAAAAATCTCTATGTAACTAAAAAAAAAAGAAATCCATGATGTTCTCAAGTAATTTTAAAGCATTTTAAAGAATTATATAAACTGAATAGAATGAAACAAGTATGTTTGGTATGCTAAAATTGTGATTATTTTTTATATCCTACGGAACAATAAAAAAAAACCCCAATTATTTTACAGGTAAACTATAATAACAGCATTACATTTCTCCTTTCCTATTTTAGTATTTATTCTCTATCTCAATTTTTAAGTAAAGAACAACATAGCAGTTCTGCTAGCTTTTAGAGAGACTCTAAGATCTGTGACATGGTTTGGTTTGGTTTTGTTTTGTTTTGTTTTGTTTTGTTTTGTTAGAGATGATCTTTGACTTTGCAAACCTGGATTTCTTTCACTTAACAACTTTGGACTGAGACAAATATAGGAACCCTGCTGATTTTTATTTCAATATAGCACTCCTCTTCCTTCCTGCCTCATTCCCATGCAGCTCACATTTAAAATCTAAACCTTCTTCCTGGACCAAGTCCTTTCAGCAATTTCAGAGTAAGGGAGAGATGCCATTTCTAAAATTTCCACAGCATTCTTTTTCTTTATTTATTTACACCTGTCCTTCCTTTCTTTTGTTCTCACTTCATGTTTCTTTTACCTGACAATTTCATGAACTACCATGTAGAAATTCAGAAAACGCAACCATTCTGAATGAACAAGTCACAGTCATGTCATGCATCTGATTTCATGACCTCCATTTTCTAGTGGAGGTTGCTGTTTTCATTGTTAGTCTCATTTACAGCAAGCTAGTACATGCATTATATAAATACCGGCGCAGAAAAGTTCCTTCACAAGGTGAAAGTGTAACCCACGTGGCAAGTCTCTGAGCATGAATATTCACTGGATGGCAGCTTTTAAACTGAAAAAGAGTAATGGATTTGCCCTATGTGCCAAAATCTACTAGTTAATGTCATTTTCATGAAAACCAAAAGGAACTTAATCTCAAAGTTACTAGAGGAAAGGCCTGGCCAAGTCCTGGCCTGGAATCAGAGCATTCTTTGGCCTCATCATACCTCAGAGAGGTACTAAAGCCTACTTGAATAAATAGCCCAGCCCCAAGCTGTGCTGATTGGCATGATGCAGATGAAAAGACATCAAAGATCACTAGAGGACTAAGGATCAGCTTTCTCTGAGAGAAAGAAAAAAAAGAAGGAAGACAGCAAAAATGTTCACAGGATACTTCATTTCCTAGAGTAGACTGAATAGTGTGAAATTCAGCTAGTCCAAGAATGCACAGTATACCAAAAACATCTGAAAAACATGCTGTTGCTGTCTGATTGAGTTACCAGTGATCAGTTTGAGGGCATGACAGAGAACTAGTATTTCTAATTTTCTGACTCCCTCTGAAACAAGGTGACAAAGATTTCAGACAAACGTAATAATATTATTATACTGTGGTTTTTTAAATCACTGCCAAGTCTGAGCTACTGAAACTAAAATAAATAGAATTAATGTCATAAATAATAGTTTTAGTCCCCTATGACATATGTCACCTTGGCACACCTTTTTAGAGCAGAATGGTTAAGAGAGAGGGTAGACTGTATTTCCCATTGATACTGCATTGGGTCTTTTGATTTGTTGGACTAGGTACAGTAAGAGTATTTCTGATAGCAGTACAGTAGTTGTTATTCTGACATAAATGACAAGCATACAAGGCAAAATGCAAAGTCAATTAAATCAACATCTTCTTACTGCAGACTTGCTTAATTTCTTTCCTTATAGGCTAAGATACTTCTGCTAGGGGAAGAGGGTGGCAAATAAAGTGGTTTTTTTTCATTATTTCCAATAAAGTTTGAGTAAGTGGTTTTTGTACTAAAGCTAATAAAATGTCATGACTATCTTCATGGTATAGTATGTTATTTTTACTATAACAAAAATATCAGGTGAAGAAACCAATTCAAGCACTCAGGAAAGTCTTAATTTTTTGTAGTCATCTTGCTCCTACATTATTTAAAAGCCACAAAATAGCAATTGCCTGTGTTAAAATAAATTCTCCTTAAAAAAAAATCGCCTATTAAGATTTTAATAAGATTTTATTTTTCACCATATGGACTATAAAAGTATCTTAACCATTAAAAAAATACAAGGAAAAACATCTAACTGTTATCTGTTTGCCTGCTTGAGGCCTAGGAAATGTCTTATCCAATTTAAACCATTTATTTTTTGTTTCAGAAAATAAATCCCCACCCAGACTGACAATATGAAAGCCAGGCTTCAGCTGAAAACAAATTAAAACAGTCTAGTTATCCAAATCCCTTAAAATATCCAGAGATTCACACCAGCAATAACCCGTTCTCCATTATGCACAGCAGTACTAGAGAAAGCTGCTATGCTCTACACAGCTTTTGGCTCCAGCTCTCAAAACACTGATGGTAGGATTATCACTGTAGCACAGGGGTGCAGGGTCAAAACTCGATAAGTTGAACTTTTGCCAACAGAAACATTTATCTTGCCACAAAAGAACTCCTCTGATGAATCTGTTCATATATTGACAATCCTACTTTTGGCAACTCCAGACAGAAGAAATTGAACTTGTAGGAAACCTTCCCTTTCAAGATGTGTGCAGCTCACTTCAGGTGAGCGAGGAAAAATGCAAGAAAGACAATGGAAGGAGTAAAAAAGAAAACAGGTCAGCAGTTGCTAAGTGCAATAATACTGTGGTGGCTGTATGCCCTTTCCTCCTCACTCCAAGAATTCCAACACTTTAAATGGCAGTTATTAACATGAATTAACTCTGCACAGATTAGTCAAGTACAGCATGAGAAGACTGCAGTTCTAAGCTATTTTTGATCTATTCAGTTAATTATGATTCTAGGTTATCAGAACTGAATAAGCACGGGACTTCCTGTTGGAAACACCTATTCTTTGATAATTACATTCAGTAAAGCACTACATCATGTGTCAAGGAGCTGAGTTGAAATTCATTAATAAAAATCAGAAAGAAACCCTTTAATTAAAGGAGCAGGAAATACTATTTGCATTCAAGGAACAATTTCTGAAAGTACCATGCTAACAGTTTAAAGAAAATCACTTCTGAACAGCAACCTGATTCAGTCATTTTGAAACCCAGGTGCTACAGTGCAATGAATTGATCAGTCTCCTGAATACTGCCTTCAGAATTCTGGAAAACAGAAAGATCAAGAACTGAAGCAGATGCATCATAGTCTCCAAGAAGTAATTTAGAAGCCTGTGCTTTGAGTATGTATAGGAAACATACATCTGACTTGTCTCGCTCTGCCATAAAATGTAAATACTCCAGATGAATGTACACAAAGTGTACTAAAAAAAAAAAATCAGAGCATTCTTTGCTTGGTGCAGTAGTAAAACAAACTCTTTCTAATAACATATAGCTGTATTTAGTTTTCTATTTGGAATGTTAAGCACTCAGGTACGGGAGCAGGTGATGTATCCCTGATCATCACATTCACCTTTCAACTTTATGGATTTGTAAAACAGGGATATTTCTATTATACACAGTATGGTAATCTGAGATTACTGTCATGTATTCTGATTTTGAATTCAACCACCTCACAGGGAAGAATTTATCAGGAAAATCTGATCATGCTCTTCTAAGATGTACTGGTTAAAAAGAAAATGCAGGATGCCCATATGCCAGACTCTAAGTGCTAGACTCCTAATTTCTATTACTCAACAGGAGGACACCCTGGAAAATAGCTAGACAAGTCTTCCCTATCTGTGGATCAGCAAAACCTCAGATGCTGATTCTACAGAAAGCCTGAAGCATGCCTGAACTACAGAAATCTTGCGAGGTTTACTGATCCTTCCAAGAAATGTGAGTCTGGTTATACTGTGACTGAAGATATCTTTCTGGGAATTAAGAGGAGAGAAAATAAGCTGTGTCCCTAGAGAATCTAGTATATAATAGATCTGCAACCAGCTACCAGATTGGTGTTGTTAGGGTAATTCTAGGCAGGCTGTATATACTACTATGCAGTGACACAGGACTGCATGGT
>NW_008825114.1:4738608-4743553 GCF_000699105.1 Pygoscelis adeliae
CTTTCCATGTGTGTGAATGTTTTAAAAACTTCTCTGGCAGTCTGTGCTGTTGAATTTGTTGAGTATTCACACTTGCCATATGTCAGCATGCTCAGGCACAAATACACACAGACATGAGCTAAATAAATAGAGATCAAGTGCATCTTAGGAGGGAATTACTAAGCTTCCACCCCAGGACTCATAAAATTAAAATAAAATGTAGAGAATATAACCCACTGAATGTCTGGCAGAAGTGGGGAATGGAGACTGTGCTTGCTTAGGTGCCAATAGCCTAGACCATGAGAAGAAATCTCCAACACTAATTTCTTCTGCAAACATCGTAATCTTTCTCTTTTTTCCCCCTTTTGGCTTTCTGGTTTGTTTGGTCTTTTTTCATTAAACCATTTTATGTATCCTCCTTATTTGCCTTCTAATTGCGTAGACAGCTCTCTCTTTATCTCTCATGCATAGCTTAACCAAGACTGTCAAGAAAAAAAAACCACCAAACACACAAAACAGTAAAGGATAAATAAAATGGAAGGTCTCTAAGTGTATTTTGATGCCTTTATATAGGATCTGGGCATTCTAATCCCTCCTTTCTTTCTTTAGCTACTTAAACATGGGAAGAGAGGTTCAACTCACAGATCATATATGCACACTTTTGTTGAGCCATGTAGGATACACTCATTTCATTCTGACATCCAAACTCTGAAAGTTTGATATTGGTATGTTTGAATTTCCATTAGGCTCAGTGACTTATTGGCTGATGCTTCTTTACAACACGAATTCTGCTGTGCAACCATACTATAAACTTCTTGACTTTCTGCTAAGTCCTGCTAGAACTACATTATTTCCTGGAGGCTACAATATTCTTTTGAGCTGTACACAAGCTGTTGAACTCCAGTGGCACTTGAACCTATTGCCAGAATAACAGACCCTCACTTTTCCATCCTAGAAATTGCTGTAAAAAAAGTATGTGCATGCATACACATGCACAAACCCAGAATGCATGCACATGCATGTACAGACAAATAGATATCACTACTGTCTGTATCACTCCAGCTCTTGGTATTTAAAGACACTGTGAAAGATGGACAGAATAGAGAAGGCAAGCCCAGAACCGACATTTCTTACCATGTGCCACCCAGCCATGTTTACACTGATCACAGGTTCTCAGGTTAATCTTCCCTGGCTGAAAACATTCACATGTGCAATTTACCAGTGTACAGCGGATGGCCTAGAAAAAGAAACAGAAAAAACATATTAATGTCTTTCTTCCTTCTTGTACAAATCTGTTGTGAGGGCTAGAAGGGTATTAACTGTACAGCAAAAACCAGCCTTCTAATATTCAAAGTATTGCTCATTCTTTTAAGTAGAGATTAATTTTCTTTCAAAAACATATATCAGTATCCCTGAGCAATGACATCCAAAATGCTTATTCAATAATAACATAGTCTGTTGTCCCATGGAGATGAATACATTCCTAAAGTCTTTAAAAGAATTGCTCTATTTCCTTTAGGAAAAAAAAAAGTAGTAGGATGAGGATTCTGTAGGTGTCCCACAAATTTCCTTGTTTTGCATCAACTGCCTGAAGGAAAATGTTACTAGCGATGTCTTACCATAGCAGCATATCAGCTTGATTAAAGCCAAGAGTAAAATGAGGAAACAAAAACATACAAAAAGGAAAACTACAGATCTCTTTCCCCTTCCCTCATGGTATCCAAAGGTTATTCTCAAGTTTCCTTTTTGGGGTTCACATAAGATACAACACTGCTACAGAAAGGAGTCATGGATTTGATGTGTTCCCAAAATAGGATAAAATGATCAAGGTGCAAGAAGAGGACTGGTTCATAAAACATCCTGTAACTTTCCTTTTCATCTATCACTTTCTCCAATATCTAAGCATAACCCTTTACCTCTTAGCATTCCTTATTTGTCAAACATATATTTATCTGTTTTGCAAAAGATGAAACTATTTCAAAGCAGCGATGCTAAAACTCCAGTCCCATGCAGAGATGTAAAATTTGCTTAAATAATACACCTTATTAAAATCTCATCTCCCTTTTAAAAATTATTTCAAAGAATACACAGGTTTACTTTGACAGGGGCTAGCTACATCCACAGAAAAGTGAATATAAATTGAATGAGACTCTTTTTTATGTGTAACAGACATATGTTTTTACACAGTGTAGAAGATGACCTGTGCACTTCAAACTGCTACTAATAAATTTATGGCATGCATTTAGCTGTAATTTGCATGGAGATTTCTGAGACAGAGAGGCTTATTCTGATCATTCACAGATTAACAATCTACTGTAACTACCAGAGCTGCCAGGAAAAGATATCTCTATAGATTTAGATGCAATCAATGATTACTTGGGGGCTAAGGTGGGGGAAGGGTGCTTGGTACCTATGGCCACTGAGATACTGAAGCATTGTGAAGGCCCTTGCCTGTTCCAAACAATTAACACCCAACCACACACACTCCTTCCATATCAAAAAAGAATTACCTTAACTATACTGACTTAAAGAAAATTACATTCAACTTTAGCTTGGCCAAGCTAAACTCCTTGGTTGCTGACAATGAAAAAGGTTCAGAGCTATTTTAAATGTTTTATCTCCTTACTTATTTATCTGCATCAGACAGCAATTTAAAGCCATTTATAGTTCATGGATCCACTTAAAATCTGTATTTCTATGACAAATTTCTGGTACAAGAGTCCTTTCTCCCTCCTATCCTACCTGCTCTTTTACTACATTCTACTCTCAAAAATGTAATGGGGAAAAAAAAGACCCTGCTGTATTATGCCTGACACTTCAGGGCCTCAGTCCCAATGTCACCTGTCCAATTACTCATTAGCTAGGTTATAAAACACTGCTGTATGTATGTGTGATTAAAAGAATTAGTAATATGAAATATAAAGGTACCAAAGAAGTGCTGACCGTGCAAGAATAATATATGTGTTTGTGGGTTATGAGAAAAAAATTCTCCTGAAAGGTCCTGTTTCATGTTCGATAGTTAGTTATTGACTCAGTAATATATCAGGTCTCCACCGGTCAGTAATGGTGTTCTTTCTCTAATATGTTCATTAATTAATGAACTCAGTAATTAATTGTACTGCAAGAAGAAGGGCTTACAAAATGGTATTCTTATTTTACCGTAAAAAGTTTTCTCACATTCACCACCTTTTTCTTATTTTACCGTAAAAGGTTTTCTCACATTCGCCACCTTTTTTAAATCTCTGCACCAATGTGACACACATTTGTTTTATTTGATGTAATTTTGTCTTATTCATGTGTCACGGTACGTATAATAGGAGTAGTATAGTGTATGCACATATACTAGATGAAACTCTGTCATTTGGTAGAGTTGCTTTATTAAGGTTCATCAGCATTCCATTACAACCCTACCTATTTTTGGCCCAGAGGTTAACAGGTTGCCTGTAAAAATTGGATTCAGCTTGAACCTGAAATACAATGTTTCAGCCTAAGAGTGAGTTTTATTACACACATTCAAAAATGATCCATTTAGCCATTATAAATTATAAGATGGGGGGAAAAATGTTTAGAGGTTTCATGTTTCTTTTCCTCTTCCCTGAGTTGAAGACAGTCTTGATGGTGTAAAGTGTTGAAAGATCTTACTATTTAGTAAGAACTCTTACTAATTAGTAAGATTTTTATCTTTTATACATACACCCCCAACATTTACGCAAACTCTTCAGAAACGTGAAAATGTCAGCTTGTTCCTCAAATAACTAAATCTGAAAAGTCTTCAAAAAGAGCTATACATTTTTATAAAGTAATATGGATTGGCATGAGAAACTCCAAAGATAAGTAGCATGGCCAAAATATTCAGCCTGGCCTTACTTGGCCGCTTTTTCTGCAGAGGGTGTGTTGATGCCAGGTTGTAATCTGGTTTCAGTAGTTTTCCATCCCATCACTGAGAATCTCATGCATACTTCTATGTGATGAGGATAACCCCTCAAGCTGCAAGATGCTCATTTTGGACTGGAAAAATTCATATTCTAGTTCACATTCTGGCATTATCTTGGGCAAATTACTTTGTTAGCCTGATGCCTACATTCCCCAAACAATAACCAGACACAATGATAGTAAAGTCTTATTGTCAGGCTAAATGCAACACAAATTGTGAGGCACTCTATAGTGATGGAGGCTATTAAAAATATCAAGTAGAATTTAGTCTTTATTGCAAAGATTCATTTTTCACTTTACTCAGTTAATCCAGAATCATGGTAACTACCTCTGATCACTACAATATACAACATAAAACCAGCGTAACTTGGCAGAGAGAAGACTCAAGATGCCAGGAATAGTGTGTTCCTACACACACAGATAGAACATTAACATTCATTACCATGGAAGAAAGCATCATCTTTAAAGACCTTCACAATGCAACCAACATATGTACTAAGCCTTGCAAGGATATGCATCTGAATTATTAACAGTATCTTTCTACTGGTTTTCAATAGCATTTAACTTAGGCATACAAGTCACTGACTGTGCAACAGGCTCAGGAATGACACAGAACAGCAGCAGGAGATGAACGTGGTGTAGATTCACCAAAGAATCCAAAGCTTTAATGCAGCCCCTCCATTCCAAAGAGGAAGGATTTTAAGATACAGAGGGGATAAAACTGCAGTAGCTGGTGTGCTTGTAGGTAGCAGCATGGATTGGTGTAACTGTGGTTGGGCATCTGTTACTGTTTAATTTGAAAGAGGTGGGGTGGATAGTAGGGGCAATAAAAAGACCCTGGGTGAGTTTGCAGCAGCTAAATATTGTAGCCATTGTTCAAACCTGTTAAAAAGTAGGTATAAAAATCCACGGGTGTAGCAATGCTAAATTTCTGCCAGAAAATGCTTCTGAAAAGAGTACTGCTAGGCATTCCAGAAGTCATCCACTGTAATTCTGCCTTTGCAACATACTGCTAAAAAGTTTATGTCATGGG
>NW_008825114.1:4743876-4746501 GCF_000699105.1 Pygoscelis adeliae
AGGGAAAGAAAGAGAAATTTTTCCTGATTAAGGTTTTCCTCAGAAACTCCTCCAAGAAAGACAGAAAGAAAACAGAAGGAATGGAAAAGAAACCAATGACATTGCATAGTGCGAGGAACAGTAAAATCAGCAGATACAGGTTCCCCCTGTACCAGGTGATAGGCAACTGCATTTAGAGGACAATTTGCAGGTTAAGGCCCTTAAGTAAGCAACAAAACATGGTTTTCTACAGCTTCTTGAGAAGTGCCATTATGTTCGACAGTCTATCAATGGTCTGCAGATAGCAGGAGTTCTCAACCATTTTTATACACCCCTTCCACTGAGTTCCTAACATAATGCTCCTTGCATTTCTACTAAATTACAGTGTCCCTTGAGGACCTGTGGAAGAAATGGCCTGGATTTCAGTAGAATAATTTTAAATAGTTTACACAAATTATTCCTTAAATCCCAAAGCAATGCTATTAAGGTTTAAGAACAAAATACACATATACAAGAATAAATTAATGGTTTTATAATTGACACTGAAATGTTCAGAAATATCTTGCTGCACTCTTTGAGATCTTCTTCCTGTAGAGTGTAATGCAGAAAGAAGGGAACTTTGCCTAGTATTAACGCATGTGGTCTAGTACACCTATGCGTAAGTTTGTATGGCTAACATTAAGAGATGTTAGACCTGACTTCTGTGGGTTTGCCCCAGACCAAGGATATTAATTTAACATAGTTTGGGTGATTTAATTATATCTAACAAGTAAATATTATTCACATATTAATAGGAACAGCCTATAGCAGTAATGGAAAATCAATCTGTCTGGCTGTTTTGCAGAGCTTCCAAGAGATAAGAAGCAATAACCTATCATGAAAGAGATCACAGTGTGGGAGAAGGAGGAGAACATGTAAAGAAGATATATGATTCCTCCTCTGGAGTTCTTACAAGTGACCACAGAAGATGGAGGCAGTTTAAAATGATGCAACATTCTGGAGAGACAGATAGGTTTTGCAACTTCCTTTATCCTGAATTTTAATAGTAAATCTAACAAAAATTCTTAATGTAACATGATGAGGCTCCAAGAGTCCTGTGAGGTTAAATACTGTCTTACTGAAGTTTCAGCTACAGCCTTCTATACAGTGGGCAGTTTAACAGAGCCTTGGTTGTAATGTCCTTGCCTCATCTTTCTCATGTAAAAAAAAAAATTTAAGAAATGTATCCTATCAAGCCATCTATGATACATGACAGAGTCAACTATACTCACTCTCTTCGCACAGAAGTTCCATCTACCTGTCTAAAGCATCTAGCATACATTTATCCTATGGAGCTCATACAATCGAAATCCACTGTTACCAATCACAGTAGCACGAGGCTTGAAGATTATGTGGTCCAGTGTTTGTGAAATCTTTTTAGTGAAACTTCAAACAAGCAAACATGCGTAAGTGCAGTTCCTTACAGTCGCATTAAAATGAGTAAGACTCTGCGTGAGTATGCACTCTGCACAAATGTATTAGTTAGTAAGGATGCCAGGATTTTTAAACACACACATATATTCACATGTATACTTTAGATTTTGCATAATGTGGCAATTCACAAGTTCTATGCATTTTAGTAATAAGGGCAAGAACTTTCCATATTTAATTGACAGAATAAATTATTTTGTTATGATTTTAAAAACAATAAAAAGTTCTGGTGGTGTAGGTCAATAAATGAAATATCTGGGTGAAATGACGGGAAATATTGGAAAAGTAAAAGCAAAAAGCACTTTTTGCAGCTTATCTCTCAACTTTAAGAAAAACCCAAACCCAACGTGTCAAACACAATCTTTTCTTTCCACTGTCAAAAAGTTTTAATTCTATATTATAAATACCCAATACCTCATTTTGAACTAATATTTTATTGAAAGTAAGTAACACTGTCACTGGGAGAATAATTTAAAGCCAACAGTAGTTGGTCTTGAGACATCATGGCACAGCAAAATAATCGTTCAAAGTTAACGAGCAAGAGGTTGATGAGAAACACAGAGATCCACTCTTCTGTTGCTGCATGTTGACTTATGACAAGAAAGATGTAAAGCAGCAGACAACAGGTAAGTCCTGCAAGTGTTCCAGCATATTTTTAACGGAAAGTCTTCTCTGCCATTAAGTTTTTCTTACTGTTTCTTGGTTATAAAGTGAAGAAGATAAAATCTGTCCATATAAATCGACAGTATTGCTCAGCACAGGATTGTACCACACTACAGTTTTAGGTTGGGGTTTTTTTTCTTTCTTTTTCAGAGCACATATTATATATGATCTGTAAACAGCTCTTAGAAAATCTGTCACTTCTCCTCTTTACTACTCCAGAAATTCCAATAAATTTTTTTCTCTCTTGTCAATTAAGTATTGTTTTAAAAGACCACAGCATAAATTCTTCTGTGTAAATGGCAAAAAGATCCCAATGAAATTATACTACTTTTAATAGCTGGCAAATCAGGAGTACAACAGACTTTGTTTTAAATTAACACCAAAAGGAGGATCATTTCCATACTGACATTTAGGAAATGCACAATGTGACCTGCCTATAGTAAGCTTGGTATTATAGGGAATTGTCGTGGTTTAGCCCCAGCCAGCAACTAAGCCCCACACAGCCGCTTGCTC
>NW_008825114.1:4746894-4751209 GCF_000699105.1 Pygoscelis adeliae
ACACCGAGAAGGCCTTGATGCTGTGCAAGCACTGCTCAGCACTAACTAAAACGGTGGTGTATTATCAACACTGTTTTCAGCACAAATCCAAAACATAGCACCATACCAGCCACTATGAATAAAATTAACTCTATCCCAGCCAAAACCAGCACAGGAATTTTTTGTAATTTATAGACAGCCATACTACCTAAGTGAGAAGACAAACAAAGCTTGGATGTGGGCAGTAAAAAATCTGCAGTCGTTCAACTTTGAGCTAGACTTTAGGACAACCTTTTATATTTGAGACCACAAACTTCTGTCCTTATTGAATTGCTCACACATTTGACAACCCTTAGAAAAACAACTACAGATGTTGTGGGCCACCAAATACATTCATAATTCATTGTTGGCAGATAATTGCACCTACAATGTTATGAGGCAATCACTAAAAGTCAGAGCTTGGGCACATTTCACTAATCATTTAAGCCTGTGAGCATGAAAAAAAAGACAATTTTGTTTTTCAAGAACAAGAATGGTCCAGTTCACCCCCCACCCTCTCATGCACTTTGCAGTTGTCTATAGCTTCTCTCTGTGCTTCAGAATGTTTAATTGCTGAACCTGAACTCATTTGGATTATAGAAAGATCACAGTGCATGAGATTGTAAAGTTCATTTCAAGAGAAAACATTCCTTCCCAAGGAAACTCATTTAAAAAAAGGAGGAAAAAAACTCCAATAAAATTATAAAAGCAGATAGATAGAAATCACTACACTTTTCCTAAGTTAATTTCCAAAGTATATTTTCACTTCTAAGAAAGAAGGAAAATTGGGGTGGAAGTGCTTGCCGTACTTTCTACAGAAGGAAGAGTATACATGCAGAAGTATTTCTGTCTCTGCAGATAGCCCTAATATCTCCATCATGTAATTCTGGTACAAACATGACAATTTTTAAACTCACCTACAATTTTTGTATGGGTAATTCTGCAGCCAAAACAATGGGCAGAAAGAGGAATGCCTCGATTCTGATCCTGGGTCTGCCACTCCCACAGATGCACTGTGTGGCACTGGTTAAGTCACTTATTTAACCACTCAATTTCTAACTGCCCAATCTGTAAAAACTGGGTAATGATATGACGTACCAGTTTCAGAGATGAGACTAATGAACTGCTCACACAACACAGTGAAGTATGAGGACAAAAGGTAAGGCAGAAGCATGAAACATTACTATTTCTTCTGTTGGCACAAAAATTTTAACAGTTTTTTTTTTTAATTATACAACTTTAGGTTGGTTTGCCATTGTTAAAGGAATAATTTTAAATACAGGAATCACCTAGAGAAAATAACCTTAATTGATAAATGACCATTTTTAACTTAAATACCTATAGCCTAATAATGCATTGCCCAAAACAAAAAACAGTAAGGGGGAATATACTTTGCATTCAATGATCTTAAACATCCATGCAATGCAATGAGGTTTCCGATCTCCATCCCATTCAGAGATACCCAAATATCTTCTGAGTTGTTCACTGCATTGCAGTATTGTCTTAGCAATTTCACATCACACTATATTAGTATTGTTTCTTACTTGTATTTATTTTCAGTAATACAATTTGAAAGGTACTAATATTGGTATATTTCTCTGTGGCATTCAAGAAAACAGTTACTAATACAATATGAAGGGAGGGATGCTAACAAGAGGGAAAGCTCTTAATAGGATAAAACGGCTTCTCCTGGAAGAAGGACAACCTAGCCTTTAAGCATTTTAGAAAACCATTTTCAATGCTTCTTGAGAAAGAGCTGGTAAATGAACGGGGAATAAAAAAAGAAGGAAAAAGAATAAAATGTCATTTGTAATGTTGCATTTAAGTTAGAAGTCACTCTTCAATTCTACTTTAGATACTTCCAGAAGTGGAAACCTGTCTCAAGGAATGCTATGTAGACTTTTCTAGAGAAAACAAATATAACACAGAATAGCTTTGTTATTTTCCAGGAACTTTCTGTAGGCCATGTTCATCCTGATTCCACACAGTCAACTCACAGTGCTGCCAAAAGGATATTCTACGAAGACTGCAGGTACAATATCACCTATGGTTCTATAGCGTGCAAAACTAGCCCAAGGTTCCCAGGCATCAAAGGCAAAGTTGTTTGCACTGAAAAAATTAAGACTGACAAGTGCTTCTTTGCTTAAAATTTGAAGAAAAACACATGGTTGATTTAAGAATGAGATTCCCTGTGCCTGAGAGCATGGTAGCAAATGCAGACATTGTTCTTATAGATGGAAACCAGATTCATGTTTTGAAACCAACGCTGTCAGTCACTGGAGTTCAGCCACGCACTTTGTCAAGACAATGGCCAGTGCTGGATAAGTACCAAAGAACGTGGATGGACACACCTGCAAAAACAGCCTCACATACCCTCCTCTCCCCATGACTCTTCTAGAGATTAGCATTGCTAGCTCCACCCAGCTCCTCACCTCAAGTAAGCACAACTACGGTCTCCTTCAGAGAGCACAGGAGGCAAGTTGCTTCCTCTGGTTTTACTGCCCTGCCCACCCTGGACCAATCATTCTTTGTTTCTGAACTGAACAACTGAATGGTTTACTATTTCTACACCACCCTTGCACACAACATTATTGCTTTTATACGAACAAAAAAAAACATTCCACAAACCGAAAAACTTTATTTAGCCATTGCTAGTAAAAGTATAACCATTTTTCTTTCTATAAACCTTACTGACACCTCTGCGGCGGGTAAGGGGGTGGGGGGGAGAATCTCTGCCGGCAGCTATGTAGATAAAGTGTACTGAGATTCCCGTGCTGTGGTATCAGCCTTGCTATTCACAGACTTGCATTTCCTCACAGCAAATTTTTTTAGAAAAAAGTATGTAAACCAGTAACACTTGAAACTTGTGATGTAAAATTTAAAACTAAATACAGCATGCCCCAAAAGGAAATCTTTCCTGCGGTATCTCAAAAAAGACATCGAGCCTATGAATGTAGCATGCATGCGGAAGGAAATAATCAACATATTTTTGTCACATTACATGGACTATTGGGTCAGTAATCCACGAAAGAAGATGTTATCAATAGATTATAAGTGGTTCAAAAGAGTTGTTTAAATCTATTAAATCAAATATCTATTCTTCATGTATTGTTTCTACACAAATTAATCAGAAGATGATGAGAACATTTAAAGCCTTAAAGGTCATCAGATAAATAACTCATGTTCTCAACACTAGTTTCATTTGGTCTCAAACAGTTACAGCCTGTCCAGTAAAAAATACAAGTGAAAACATGTACATGTGCAAAAATATCACCTTTAACAGATAAATAAGGAACCTTATAAGAAAAACATAAATGTCCACACAAAATTATGTTGGCAAAATCAGTAGTCAGATCTTTTATTTTCCACCTTCTTCTTCTGTAAGTCAAAAGAATAAGGAAAATCTGATTTAAACGAAGTAAAATGCAGCATGGCTCCTGGAATAGCTATGCCTTTCTGTCCATTTATTCAGGAATTCTCCTTTAAAAATATCACAAACACATTTTTTATTGTCTAGTCTGCTCTTCAGGAAGACTTCACTTTTCAGGCTTTTCTTTACCTTCTCAGATGTTACTGTTTTCTGGATTCTAAATAATGGGCTTTCAATTTGGCCAAAAAAATACATGGATTTAGACTGCACTGTACTGCATTTTAGCCAGTGAATATAAATGTGAGTTCTACAGATGTTACATGAAAAAGTTCTAGTGAAAGATTTTATTGTTCTCAAAAGAAGTGCAATGAATTAAAATTTGTTAGAAAAGTTTGAATATTTTCTAAAAAGACAATAATCTTTTCTATCTCATCAAGATCAACACTTTGTACCATGTTTTTAAGTTATAAGCTAAAGCAATAACTTCTTATTTAAATTAATTAAGAGATGTAATCCTGCACTGTTCCTTCAGTGGCCAACTCTCTGTCAGCCACAAAACTGATACTGTAAGCAAGTAAAAACAAGCAGACCACATAACCTTTTTTTTTTCCCTTTCCCCCAAAATGCCGGATTAACAGGTGAAAATTTTTCTCTTAATTAGATAATGTTGTTCACTAAACATATATTTATTTTATTCATGTATCATTTAAATTTTGCTTCTTCAACACTTCCCAAAAACAAAGCCATGGAATTTTTGCACAAAGGTTGGCTGATGTATATACTCTATCCCTTCAGCTTATGTATGACACAGAAGAATTCCAGTAAGTGTGAAATAGATAAAATGTTTTTCCTTGGCCAGAATGGAGCATGATTATATATATAACTGGGGGGGGGGGGGGGGGGGGGGGAAAAAAAAGTCTTTGGGTT